>NC_057817.1:4242424-4545454 GCF_910594005.1 Cervus elaphus | reverse complement strand
TTTTTTTCTTGTGCTCCAAAATCACTGCAGATGGTGACTGTAGCCACAAAATCAAAAGATACTTCCTCCTTGAAAGAAAAGGTATGACAAATCTAGACAGCATGCTGAAACGCGGAGACATCACTTTGTGGACAAACGTCCATATAGTCAAATCTACAGCTTTTCAATTAGTCGTGTATGAATGTAAGAGCTGGACCATAAAGAAGGCTAAATGCCAAAAAATTGATGTTTTCAAACTGTGGTACTAGATAGCACTCTTGAGAGTCTTGTCTCTTGGACAGCAAGGAAGTCAAACCAGTCCATCCTAAAGGAGATCAGTCCTGAATGTTCACTGGAAGCATAGATGCTGAAGCTGAAACTCCAATATTTTGGCCACCTGATGTGGAGAGTTGACTCACTGGAAAAGATTATGATGCTGGGAAAGATTGAGGGCAGAAGGAGAAGAGGGTGACAGATTAGAGATGGTTGGATGGCATCAGCAACTCAATGGACATGAGTTTGAGCAAGCTCCAGAAGATACTTAAAGATAGGGAAGCCTCGTGTGCTGCAGTACATGGGATCACAAGGAGTGGGATATGACTTGGTGACCGAGCAGCAACAACAAAACAATGGGAAGGCAGTTCTTGAATGAGCGACTACGTTAGTCTGACCTCAAATCAGAGCAAAGCTGAAAGTTGAAATTATGTATTGAAAGCAAACTACTTGTCATCTTTTGAACAAAAACAAAGTTATTTTCCTGCTAATGCTTAAGAACGTCATCACATTAAGGCAAGTACTGTATAAATTGACATATACTGCAAAATGTATAAGCCTAGTTTCTCATACAAAATAAATTTTAATGTTGAATGGTGTCAAAAAATACCTTGCACTTAAGCTAATTGTACTCGATACAATTTTGTGACATGAGCAGTTTCATTTAAACACAATATACAGAATTTATTCCAGCTGCATATAGTGTTGTAATTTTACATTTTTATGTTACTAATATGATTCACAAATTTAGCACTTCTAATAGAACTAATATATTTAATATTATTAATATCCTGTCTCTTCCATGACTCAGAACATTGGAACCCATAAACTTCTCAAGTCAGTGCCTGAAAGTGCCCATGTAACTTTAGCTTTATCCATGCACTCTCTCTGTATTAGCACAGGCCAAGAATTCTATCTGTGAAATGACGTATGCATGGGCTTTGCAATTAGGCAATCACATATTGAAAAGCCTTATTGCAGTACCTTGTTTTCACTTTTTCAAAACTATTTGAAACCTTGCCAAGTTATTTAAATAGCTTGGCCTCAATTCCAAGAAATATGGAGTTAATAATATTTACCAAATGGTAATTTTTAAAAAGAAACAAGACTTTTTATGTCGTCATATATATTGGAGATTTTTAAATTCCTCCTTGTTCCTTGGTTGGAAAACAAGAAGCTAAATCTATGAGAGAACAAGTCAAATCAGTCATTAAATAAAAGATAGCGTTTTCACCCATCTAAACTCTTAGAACTTGAAACTTCAACCTATAGGGAAAGATCTTAATATATTATGTTTATCTGGTATTTTTTTTTAACCTAAGAGGAAGTAGTTTCAAAACTTTTCCAGATTATTATTACATAAGTCTCTTATATCAGATTATCAGATAGAGAATGCAATAGAACTCAGAATACTTAAAAGACTATTTTTTTGTTCTCATTGGAAACTGGTCTGATATAATAGAACCCCTCAGCGAAAAGATCTGACACTGAAAAAGACTGACCTTGGAAGTACAATGGATTATTTGTTAAGAAGATTTTTCCCTTAAATACATTTTATTCAGGTATCATTATTGAGCTTCTGTGTTGTGTGTGACCAGTCACACAGGACTTGACTCTCATGAGTCAGAATTTATGCAAAGAAATTGACTGTGATATGAAGCCATCACTTCCAGGAATATCACTTTCAAATCTGTGCTTGTGATAGACATGAACTTAAAAAGATGATTTGGAGAAAATTGATCAATTGAATAAGAATAAACATAATGTTCACTTGAACTTTTGTGTAAGGGATTTGGAGAGGTTGTGCATGTGCTCACTGAAAAGGAAACTCAAAGATAAACACTTCATGGGATATCTAAGGTGAAAATAGCTTCAGAAAAATAAGCCAGTTTAGTAACGTGTGAGTCAAATTTAAAGAAATAAAATCTAGAAAGCTTTAGATCTTGATTTTTTTTTCTTAACTTGCTAGAGGGGCAAAAAATTCATCAGAGTTCTATTTCTCAGTATATTTGTGCCATAGCTATTCAGTATAGAGAATTCATGAAAGACAAGGGTGAGAAGGAGAGTTGACTTGTGGTCTTGTAAATGACATAGGAATGAAAGAAAAACATGTAACTGAAAAAGGGGAAACCATACTGTGAAAATAAATGCAATTTCATGGAAATTTCCCCCATAATTTAACTTATGCAAAAACTCATTAAAAGTTTTATTTACATAACAATGATCATATTTCTAGCTATTTCTTAAAGTTAACTTTTCCAGTTTTATTAAAATAATAATGATTAGAAAAATCAGCTTTGAAATATGCATTTTGTATAACTCCTTTTAGAATAATGAATCAGAATGAAGATGATAAATAAGCAAAGTTAAAAATATTTTTTAACTTCAAAACATAATGGTGAAGGATATCAAGGGAATATATTACTATATTTCTTTGTATATTTTGCATCTACAGTGGTAACAGCAGGTATTGACAGCTGGCTGGGGTAATGTAACACCTGCTAATAATCTGCAATGCCTGGGCAGGCTCTGGAATAGTTATCAAAGAATTACATAAATTGGTTTTTGATTTAGTCTTCCTTAGTCAAGTTCAGAATATTCTCTAAATCTGTAGTTGGCACACGAACATTTTGCATGTGAATCTTGTTTTACCACAGTAAAGTTTTGCACATGGGAAAATAAATTTACATTGAGAGTTGACTCTAATTTAGGTTTGCAAAATTTCAGTATTACAAATGATTAAAATGCAAAAGCAAAATTGACTAAGTACACATATTGTTATTTTAGCTCATTGGTCTACAATATATGGTTATTTTTGCATTATACTTGTAACATAATTATCACTGCAAGAAGAGAAGAATCAAGAAAAAAGAAAACTAAAATAGAATTTGTTACTTTTCCAGTTATAACCGTTCTAGGCTTGAATTTTTTTTTCTAAGTAACAAAGTCATTTATGTGAATTCAAATCAATTACTTGTCACAATATTCCCTTTTCCCACATGTATCTTCATGTTTGAGTTGAATTCTAACTAACATAGTGTAAGGAGACCTTCCTTTGAAACACTGCATATTCTTCCTATGTATTTATTCCTATGTATATCAGATATTTGAGGATCTGACTGTTCTTCCATACTGGATTATAAATTTGCATCTTCAACTAAGTAGACTCTTTTTAATATCTAACAAAGTGATTTTGTGTTCTATTCTGTTTTTCTCAAATAACTATTTTAACCAAATTTGAAACACTAACAGAGTATACAATTTCAATTGTTTTTGAGCGCTTTATATTTGAGCACTTTACATGCTTCTACTCTGATAGACAACAACAACAACAAGAAAAAAAAAAAACCATGAATAAGAAAACATATCTGATTTCAAGAGGGTAATCTCTTATGGAATAAAGAAATGTTACTGTTAATCATAATGAAATTCAGAATGACATGATAACTATAACAAAATTCCAAACAGATTGCTATAGGAATGCTTTAAAGGAAATAAATTGAACATTCGTAAATAAAAATTGAGGAAAAGAATCACAGAACAATATTTTTTTATCTTTTTAAAAATTGTTGCAGAGATAGAGATTACAATAGGTTAATTGACAGTGATTACAACTGCAGAAAGTGAAGAGGAACTGAAGAGTCTCTTGATGAAGGTGAAAGAGGAGAGTGAAAAAGCTGGCTTAAAATGCAGCATGCAAAAACAAAAATCATGACATCTGGTCCCATAACTTCATGGCAAATGGATGGGAAACAATAGAAGCATTGACAAACTTTATTTTCTTGGGCTCCAAAATCACTGCAGATGGTGAGGGCAAGCAGAGAAATTTACAGATGCTTGCTCCTTGGAAGGAAAGCTATAACAGACCTAGACAGTGAATTAAAAAGCAGAGACATTACTGTGTCAACTAGTCAAAACTAGTTTTTTTCAGAAGTCACATATGGATGTGACAGTTGGACCATAAAGAAGGCTGAGTGATGCAGAATTGATGCTTTTGAACTGTGGTGTTGGAGAAGACTCTTGAGAGTCCCTTGGACTGCAAGGAGATCTTACCAGTCAGTCCCCCAGGAAATCAATCCTGAATATTCATTGAAAGGACTGATGCTGAAGCTGAAGCTTCAGCCACCTGATGCGAAGAGCCAAATCATTAGAAAAGACCCTGATGCTGAAAGATTGAGGGCAGGAGGAGAAGGGGGCAACAGAGAATGAGATGGTTGGGTGGCATCAAAGACTCAATGGACATGAGTTTGAGCAAGCTCCAGGAGATGGTGAAGGGCAGGGAAGCCTGGGTGCTGCAGTCCATGGGATCACAGAGAGTTGGATGTGACTGAGCCACTGAACAACAGCAATAGCAGCTGCAGTGTCTAGATGGCATGATTGCACCTTAGAAGTTTTATATATATTGTTTATTAAATTGGATTTATTAAAATTTTGTCTGTGTGTGTGTGTGTGTGTGTGTATTCTCAAACCCTTCAGAGCAGTGGGTAGAAATATCTTAAAATTATAGTTTTTAGTGATTTACATTTTAAAAAGAATCAAAAGTATATGAAAATGTGAGTTTTTTGGAAAAATAGGTATTTCTTATAAGCCTAGAGTCACAAAAATTTTTCACCTTTCTTGTTCTCTGTTGCAGTAGGGGATATGACAACTTTGATTTTATATTTCCCTGAGGAAAGGGAGAGAATTAGAGTTTCTGACTGATCTAAGCCCTTTCTCACTTTTCATGCTGTAATAGATACAAATACTTGGTCCATGAACCTTGTCATAATCCTGTGAAAACTATAGCCTGCTTCCTCATGAAGATAAAATTACACTCAAATAGAGAATTTCCATTTAAATTTTGAGGCAAAGACCCCTCAAGCCCTTTCTCAGTTCCTGGCCTCAGAATGCCTAATCCAGAGCCTATCCTTCAAGTACATTCTATTGCAAACAATACTAGTTGGTGCACATTTAATAATATATGCTAAGTAATGCTTCTTGAAGTGAAAAGCTCAGAAAAAAAAGACATTTAGAATTTAACTAGGAAATCAATAGTGCAAATTAGACTTAGAGCTTTGCTATGATTATCACTTAATTTTAAAATAAGTGGTAAGTACATTCTACAAATCAACAATGAAACTATTCATATAAAAATCTAGAAGAATTTTATTGATATTTGTTAATTTTTGAGAAATCATATGATGATATTTTCCCATAATTATGTAGAAAACCATGATTATTATTACATTGTATTTTAGTTTTGTGAACTGGAAGCAAGGCTGCATTTCAATAATATATTTCATTGAGACTTCTCATATTTAAAATTTCACTAGAAAACATGAAGAAATAATATTTTAAAAGAACATCTCTATGTGTCACTCTCTCCACAACTTGCCTAGTACTTCATTATTATTGAAGATATATTTTCAAGAGAACCATATAGACATTGTTCTATAATATAATTTTCAAATATTTACATGATATATCTATATACTTACTGTTTCTCTTTTAATTGCCTAAATTGATTGATACAAGATTCAGAAATTTTATTTCTTAGTACTTAACCTCTCATAAAAAGCTAGTGTTCAATCAACCTAGTCAGGATTTCCAACAATCAAAAACTCCCTGCTCAATCCTCTTGGAGGTATCAATAATTTTTAGCCCATGCAGTAAGAAAATACAAAAAAACACAAAAACGAAAACAAGCTTTCCTCATCCCAATATTAGCTGCCCCTTCTCAGCAGATTGTTACTTCCAGACTTCAAGGTCTCCATGGCTGAAATTGCTCCAACTAAGTCTTTATTTATAGGTCAGTATTTCTCAACTCTGATTCTACCAGCATCTTTGGCCAGATCATTCTTTATTGTTAGGTCTCTCCTTTGCATTGTAGGATGATTGAAGCATCTCTGTCTTCTGTCCATCAGTGCCAATAGCATTCCCTTAAGCTGTGACAACCAAAAACCCTCAGTTCAGTTCAGTCGCTCAGTCGTATCTGATTCTTTGTGGCCCAGTTGACTGCAGCGTGCCAGGCCTCCCTGTCCATCACCAATACCTGGAGTTTACTCAAACTCATGTCCATTGAGTTGGTGACACGATCCAACCATCTCATCCTCCATCATTCCCTTCTCAAACCACCCTCAATCTTTCCCAGCATCCGAGTCTTTTTCAATGAGTCAGTTCTTCGCATCAGGTGGCCAAAGTATTGGAGTTTCAGCTTTAGCATCAGTCCTTCCAATAAATATTCAGGACTGATGTCCTGTAGGATGGACTGGATGGATTTCTTTGCAGTCCAAGGGACTCTCAAGAGTCTTCTCCAACACCACAGTTCAAAAGAATCAATTTTTTGGCACTAAGATTTCTTTATAGTCCAACTCTCACATCCATATATTACTACTGGAAAAAGTATAGCCTTGAATAGATGGAACTTTGTTGGGGAAGTAATGTCTCCGTTTTCTAATATGCTGTCTACGTTGATCATAACTTTTCTTCCAAGGAGTAAGTGCCTGCTAATTTCATGGCTGTAGTCACCATCTGCAGTGATTTTGGAGCCCAGAAAAATAAAATCAACCACTATTTCCACTGTTTCCCCATCTATTTGCCATGAGTGATGGGACCGGATGCCATGATCTTAGTTTTCTGAATGTTGAACTTTAACCCAATTTTTTCACTCTCCCCTTTCACTTTCATCAAGAGGCTTTTTAGTTCTTCTTCACTTTCTACCATAAGGGTGGTGTCATCTGCATATCTGAGGTTATTGATATTTCTCCAGGCAATCTTGATCCCAGCTTGTGCTTCCTCCAGCCCAGCGTTTCTCATGATGTACTCTGCATATAAGTTAAATAAGCAGGGTGACAATATACAGCCTTGATGTACTCCTTTTCCTATTTGGAACCAGTCTGTTGTTCCATGTCCAGTTCTAACTGTTGCTTCCTGACCTGCATACAGATTTCTCAGGAAGCAGGTCAGGTGGTCTGGTATTTCCATCTCTTTAAGAATTTTCCAATTTGTTGTGGTCCACACAATCAAAGGCTTTGGCATAGTCAATAAAGCAGAAGTAGATGTTTTTTTTGGAAGTCTCTTGCTTTTCCGATGATCCAATAGATGTTGGCAATTTGATCTCTGGTCCATCTGCCTTTTCTAGAACCAGCTTGAACATCTGGAAGTTCTTGGTTCAAGTACTGTTGAATCCTGACTTGGAGAGTTTTGAGCATTACTTTACTAGCATGTGAGATGAGTGCAATTGTGCAGTAGTTTGAGCATTCTTTGGCATTGCCTTTCTTTGGGATTGGGATGAAAACTGACCTTTTCCAGTCCTGTGGCTACTGCTGAGTTTTCCAAATTTGCTGTCATATTGCATGCAGCACTTTCATAGCATCATATTTTAGGATTTGAAATAACTCAGCTGGAATTCAAATGGAGTGCTACTAGCTATCTCTTTTCTTTTCTCCTTTGCCTTTCACTTCTCTTATTTTCACAGCTATTTGTAAGGCCTCCTCAGACAACCATTTTGCATATTTGCATTTTTTATTCTTGGGGATGGTCTTGATCACTGTCTCCTGTACAATGTCATGAACTTCTGTCCATTTTTCTTCAGGCACTCTGTCTATCAGATCTAATCCCTTGAATCTATTTGTCACCTCCACTGTATAATCTTAAGGGATTTGATTTAGGTCATACCTGAATGGTCTAGAAGTTTTCCCTATCTAAATCTAAATTGGCAATAAGGAACTCATGATCTGAGCCACAGTTAGCTCCTGGTCTTGTTTTTGCTGACTGTATAGAGCTTCTCCATCTTTGGCTGCAAAGAATATAATCAATCTGATTTCAGTATTGGCCATCTGGTGATGTCCATGTGTAGAGCCTTTTCTTGTATTGTTGGAAGCGGGTGTTTGCTATGTCCAGTGCATTCTCTTGGCAAAACTCTACTAGCCTTTGCCCTGCTTCATTCTGTACTCCAAGGCCAAATTTGCCTGTTACTCCAGGTATTTCTTGACTTCCTACTTTTGCATTCCAGCCCCCTATAATTAAGAGAACATGTTTTTGGGTGTTAGTTCTAAGAGGTCTTGTAGGTCTCCATAGAACCATTCAACTTCAGCTTCTTCAGCATTACTGCTTGGGGCATAGACTTGGATTACTGTGATATTGAATGCTTTGCCTTGGAAACCAACGACATCCTGTCGTTTTTGAGACTGCATCCAAGTACTGCATTTTGGTCTCCTTTGTTGACTATGATGGCTACTCCACTTCTTCTAAGGGATTCTTGCCCACAATAGTAGATATAATGATCATCTGAGTTAAATTCACACATTCCAGTCCATCTTAGTTCACTGATTCCTAAAATGTCGATGTTCACTCTTGCCATCTCCTGTTTGATCACTTCAACTTTACTCCCATCACCAGTCATATCCACAACTGGGTGTGTTTTTTATTTTTCTTTTTTCTGCTTTGGCTCCATCTCTTCATTATTTCTGGAGTTATTTCTCCACTGATTTAGTAGCATATTGGGTACCTACCAACCTGGGGAGTTCATCTTTCAGTGTCCTATCTTTTTGACTTTTCATACTGTTCATGGGGTTCTCAAGGCAAGGATACTGAAGTGGCTTGCCAAATTTTCTCAGGAGCAAACAGACCCTCCCACTGAGAACCACTACCCTAGGCAAAATTTCACCTGGAAATATTGTCCTGACACATAGAGCTTATTTTCTTATTTGCATAGTATGAGCTCAGAATTAGCCTTTCCTGATAAGTGTAACTTGAGGTAAATTGTTTCGATGGCTTAGCCATTCATCAGTGAACACTTGAGACTCTCACTGTCACACCCTCCTGAAGTCCTTAGTTATGACTTCAGAAGTGTCACTCCCCATATCAAGTAATCCACACCCTCCCAATCCTCAGTCAGAAGCTTTGCCGTTGCTGAAAATATATTCTAAAGTCAAAAAGCAATCCTTCTCTCAACACTATTGGTTTCTGAAGAAAAAATGTCCTATGATAAGTAGTGGTGTTTATATGATATCCTTCCACTTTTTTCTGTTATCTATCACTTTTACAAATAATTGTAAATGAAACTATGAACAGATGTGTTAAACTGCAGAAAGCATGGCAACTACACATACATGTAAATATACTTATTTCTTAAGAAGTTAAAATACACCTTTTCTCATTACCTTCTCACTCATTCTTGTTTCACTTACAATATCACTTCAGTGTCTGTTGCACCCCCAAGAGAAGCCACTTTACCTCAAATCCCTTCAGGATCTGCTTCTCAGGAAAACAAAGTGTCATCTAATCTAACAACTTCAAAATGGAAGGATTCCCATTGTAATAAGAATTTACAGGTAAAAAAAGCATACTAAACATTTATATGATATAAAATTAAACATCCTTTTTTGTCTTTTTCATGAGGTTATTGATGTTTTCTTCTACTACAGATGTGATAATAAAACTGAGCCAAAAAGATATCACCCCTTTGAATGGTCAAAACAGCAAGATAAAGAGTGTATTTGGGCCATATTGAGGCATTTTAAGTGATAATTTAGAATCTACCTGCAATGTAGGAGACCCAATGTTCAACCCCTGGATCAGGAAGATCCCCTGGAGAAGGGAATGGCAACCCACTCTAATATTCTTGCCTGGAGAATCCCATTGACAGACCATGGAGTCACAAAGAGTCAGACATGACTGAGCAACTAACATTTTCACTTTCATTTGGAAATTAGCTAGAATTTTGCCTCTGTGGTCAAAGTTGTTCTTTAGAACAAAAGAAGAGGTTTTCCTTGATTTGAGGATTTTAAAAATAAGAAACTCTATTTCCTTAGTTTTTAGCTAAGTCATCATGACCCAGTGATTTTCAATGATGCTTAAGTATAACCAAAGTCATCTCTGGTTATCTCAAAGGATGCCACCAAATTATTTGGTGGGAGGGCAAAGAAAACATATTCAAGTAGTTTTCTAAATATTTGGTGCAGTAAGTATCTTAACATATAAAAAGGAAAAGAAAACTTAGAAGTTGTATATTTTTATCATTTGATTCCTCTGCACATCCTTAGCAAATGTTTGAAATCCAAGAGTCTTGGATTATATTGCCTCATAAGTCTATTTCATTGCCAGAGAGACAATGCTAACATGTCTACAACTGGTCCCACTTCTCCCCCAAAGAGTCATATTAAATCATGTTTCAATCCCCCCCCCCCCCCCACTCTGGCCCGCCATTACAACCCATCCAATCCTAAATGAAGCTATTTAAATTCCACCTAAGGCTTTTTGGAGAGATTATATATTACAAGAATTTGAAACTAGAAAATACTGAGAATTATAGGCATTAATATCAAACACATATTACTTTTTATCCAAACTTATCAAGGAGAAAACATATTCTTTATCCATAATGAAAATATCCCTTCTGAAAGAGCTTCAAGTCCTTCTTGAGCCCAAGATTGTGAAAGTTGCCAAAATATAATTTTGAAATTTTTGTCAAGTATTATTAGAATTGTTGAAATGCACATAGTAAAATCTTATACACAGAGTTCTAAATTTCCTTGTGTACATTTAAGTGGCATAAATGAAAGAGCAGTAAAAAATAGATATCATGTTACCATTTGACAGCTCATCAGCAGAGTACAAAGGAATTTAGCTGCAAAGATCTGCTTCTGCTCTGCCAGGGGATGGTGAATATTTTTCTAGATGACTCAGAAGATTTTCTACATAGTTTTGAGTTATTCCTCTTATTTACCCAAGGCACATGGACCCCAAGTACTTAAATAGTAACAAGAGCAGCAGCAACAAAAATGATTATAAGAATGACTACCATTTTTTGAACCATAAATATGTGCCAAAGAATTGTCTAAGTTCTATACCTCTATGTATACATTATTTGCAAAGAAACTGTGACACAGAAAGATCTATTATTTTGCTAAAGGTCACATAGCTATTAAGTGACAAAGCTAAGATTAGAACTCAGGCAATATGAATTATAATTATGATGCTACTTTAAATCCAGTTATATTATAACATATTTCAATAGCATAAAAATTATAACAAAAATTTTATAGTATAACATAAAACTGAGCAGTGTCCTGAACCTCTTGTCTCTTTGGTCTGACCTAACTCAATACAAAAATGTGAAAGACATAATACAAACATTTAGAGTTACTTTGGAAGAAAGGAATTTAGATTTGCTTGAGAGAACACTAACTTGTCAGCATATTGTAGACATAGAATCTCCAGAGGACTGCGATGTACAAAAATACTCCACCTTTGGCTTTAAAAGATGAGATTTTGAAATAGGTGCTCAAATACATAGCAAATGCATATTTTTCATGTTTGATATTTCATCATTAATGATGAAACAAAGACACTGATAGGAAAGATGTTCTTGTATGCAGAGGTAAGAAACATAAGATCACAAATCTGACTGGATTCAAATTGTGACAGAAACTAGAAACATATCTCGAGGTGAAGAAAAGATTTTTTATTAAAATTAATGAGTCTTATACCAGTGTTGAAAGAATTGAGGTTGTGTCTGTTAGAGCTATAGCTGACTTGATCTATTCTTTCCCAACTCTTGAAATAATATCAGTTACCATGGCTAAATCAATGGTGTAGTTAATAAAATGGAAATATATTTCCCAACACATTCCTACTGACATTTTCAGATCAGTTATGTCACAACCAATTCATTTACTAGACTCTGACTTAGTATAGATGGCAAACCTATAATCAAAGGGAAACAAACTATACAGATAAAATATTGACAATACTGCCAATGCTCCCACTTTAAACTTTTTCCTAAAAGAGAAAAAGAGTATATTGTAAAACTTCTTTTTCATCTTCAAAGTACAGACATTGAAATAGAACTTCTACTGAGGCAAAGACAAGAGAACAAAGCAAGAGGACAAATGAAAGAGTGGAACAGAGAGTACTGTGTTCAGTAATCAACATGGACTGTCAATCAATGTGGACTTGTTACTTTAATGAATTCTCAAGTGTCATTATTAAGAGAAATGAGAGTCTGTTATTTCAAAATGTGGAATGAATTAGTTCCCTACCAATCTAAGAGACCTCTGACAACTTTCACTTTTAGCTCTTTCATTATTATGCACATCGATACCAGAATAAGGGATTCTTCACTTAGGGCAACAAGCAAATGTAGACACATTTGGTAAACCTATCTGAGGATGGCAAGGCACAGTTCAGTTCAGTTGCTCAATCGTGTAGAACTCTTTCCGACCCCATGAGGCCTCTCTGTCCATCACCAACTCCCGGAGCATACTCAAACTCCTGTCCATTGAGCCGGTGATGCCATCCAACCATCTCATCCTCTGTCGTCCCTTCTCTTCCTGCGTTCAATCTTTCCCAGCATCAAGGTCTTTTCCAATGAGGCAGTTTTTCGCATCAGGTAGCCAAAGTATTGGAGTTCCACCTTCAGCATCAGTCCTTCCAATGAATATTCAGGACTGATTTCCTGTAGGATGGAGTGGTTGGATCTCCTTGCAGTCCAAGGGACTCTCAAGAGTCTACTTCAACACCACAGTTCAAAAGCATCAATTCTTCAGTGCTCAGCTTTCTTTTCCTTTCTTTTTTTTTTTTTCATCTTAACATGTATATACTATACAGAGAGATGTTAATCATATTCCTCCTGCCCCTGGTCAATCTCATATCACATTCTCAAGTTGCTCTGATTGTCTCATATGCCCTAACCTTAACACCCTCCCCATCCCAACCCCACAGGGGACAGTTCTTTTTTTTTTTTTTTTTTTTCATTTATTTATATTAGTTGGAGGCTAATTACTTTACAATATTGTAGTGGTTTTTGCCATACATTGATACAAATCAGCTTTCTTTACAGTCCAACTCTCACATGCATACATGACTACTGGAAAAACCATAGCCTTAACTAGACGGACCTTTGTTGGCAAAGTAATGTCTCTGCTTTTTAATATGCTGTCTAGGTTGGTCATAACTTTTCTTCCAAAGAGCAACCATCTTTTAGTTTCATGGCTGCAGTCACTGTCTGCAGTACTTTTGGACCCCCCCAAAAGAAAGTCAGCCACTATTTGCACTGTTTCCCCATCTATTTGCCATGAAGTGATGGGACCAGATGCCATGATCTTAGTATTCTGAATATTGAGCTTTAAACCAACTTTTGCACTTTCCTCTTTCAATTTCAACAAGAGACTCTTTAGTTCTTCTTCACTTTCTGCCATAAGGGTGGTGTCATCTGCATATCTGAGGTTATTGATATTTCTCCCGGCAATCTTGATCCCAGCTTGTGCTTCCTCCAGCCCAGCGTTTCTCATGATGTACTCTGCATATAAGTTAAATAAGCAGGGTGACAATATATAGCCTTGATGTACTTCTTTTCCTATTTGAAACCAGTCTGTTTTTCCATGTCCAGTTCTAACTGTTGCTTCCTGACCTGCATACAGGTTTCTCAAGAGGCAGGTCAGGTTGTCTGGCATGCCCATCTTTTTCAGAATTTCCCACAGTTTGTGGTCATCCACACAGTCAAAGGCTTTGGTGTAGTCAATAAAACAGAAATAGATGTTTTTTCTGGAATTATCTTGCTTCTTTGATGATCCAGTGGATGTTGGCAATTTGATCTCTGGTTCCTTGGCCTTTTCTAAATCCAGCTTGAACATCTGGAAGTTCACAGTTCACGTATTGCTGAAACCTGGCTTGGAGAATTTTGAGCATTACTTTACTAGCATGTGAGATGAGTGCAATTGTGCAGTAGTTTGAGCATTCTTTGGCATTGCCTTTCTTAGGGACTGGAATGAAAATTGACCTTTTCCAGTCCTGTGGCCACTGCTGAGTTTTCCAAATTTGCTGGCATATTGAGGGCAGCACTTTCACAGCATCATCTTTCAGGATTCGAAGTAGCTCAACTGGAATTCCATCACATCCACTAGCTTTGTTCATAGTGATGCTTCCTAAGGCCCACTTGACTTCCCATCTAGGATGCCTGGCTCTAGGTGAGTGATCACACCATGATGATTATCTGGGTCATGAAGATCTCTTTTATATAGTTCTGTATATTCTTGCCACCTCTTCTTAATATCTTCTTCTTCTCTTAGGTTCATACCATTTCTTTCCTTTATTGAGCCCATCTTTGCATGAAATGTTCCCTTGGTATCTCTAATTTTCTTGAAGAGATCTCTAGTCTTCCCCATTCTGTTGTTTTCCTCTATTTCTTTGTATTGATCTCTGAGGAAGGCTTTCTTATCTCTCCTTACTATTCTTTGGAACTCTGCATTCAAATAGGAATATCTTTCTGTTTCTCCTTTGCTTTTCACTTCTCTTCTTTTCACAGCTATTTGTAAGGCCTCCTCAGACAGCCAATTTGCTTTTTTGCATTTCTTTTTATTGGGAATGGTCTTGATCCTTGTCTCCTGTACAATGTCACAAACCTCTATCCATAGTTCATCAGGCACTCTATCAGATTTAGTTCCTTAAATGTATTTCTCACTTCCACTGCATAATCTTAAGGGATTTGATTTAGCTCATACCTGAATGGTCTAGTGGCTTTCCCTGCTTTCTTCAATTTCAGTCTGAATTTGGCAATAAGGAATTCGTGATCTGAGCCATAGTCAGCTTTCTGTCTTGTTTTTGCTGACTGTATAGAGCTTGTCTATCATTGGCTGCAAAGAATATAATCAATCGGATTTTGGTGTTTTCCATGTGGTGATGTCCATGTGTAGAGTCTTTTCTGATGTTGCTGGAAGAGGGTGTTTGCTATGATGTGTGTGTTCTCTGGGAAAAACTCTATTAGCCTTTGCCCTGCTTCATTCTGTATCCCAAGGCCAAATTTGCCTGTCACTCCAGGTATTTCTTGACTTCCAGTTTTGCATTCCAATCCCCTATAATGAAAAGGAGATCTTTTTTGGGTGTTAGTTCTAGATGGTCTTGTAGGTCTTCATAAATCCATTCAACTTCAGCTTCTTCAGCATTACTGCTCGGGCCATAGACTTGGATTACCATGATATTGAGTGGTGTGCCTTGAAAATGAACAGAGATCAGTCTGTTATTTTTGAGATTGCATCCAAGTACTGCATTTCAGACTCTTTTGTTGTCTATGGTGGCTACTCCTTTTCTTCTAAGGGGTTCTTGCCCACAATAGTAGATATAATGGTCATCTGAGTTAAATTCACCCATTCCAGTCCATCTTAGTTTGTAGATTCCTAAAATGTCCACGTTCACTATTGCCATCTCCTGTATGATCACTTCCAATATACCTTGATTCGTGGACCTAACATTCCAGGTTCCTGTGCAATATTGCTCTTTACAGCATTGGACCTTTCTTCAATCACCAGTCACATCCACAACTGGGTGTTGTTTTTGCTTTGGCTCCATCCCTTCATTCTTTCTGGAGTTATTTCTCTGCTGATCTCCAGTAGCATATTGGGCACCTACTGACCTGGGGAGTTCATCTTTCAGTGTCCTATCATTTTGCCTTCTCATACCATTCACGGGGTTCTCAAGGCAAGAATACTGAAGTGGTTTGCCATTCCCTTCTCCAGTGGACCACATTCTGTCAGACCTCTCCACCGTGACCTGTCTGTCTTGGGTGGCCCCACACGGCATGGCTTAGTTTCACTGAGTTAGACAAGGCTGTGGTCCTGTGATCGGATTGCCTAGTTGTCTGTGACTGTGGTTTCAACCTGTCTGCCCTCCGATGCCCTCTCTCTGTGCTTGCTGCCTCACTGGGGTTTCTCTTACCCTGGACGTGGGGGAGCTCCTCTCACCGGCTTGCCACTCCAGCATCGCACAGCCCCTGCTCTCTTAACATATTCACCATTTAACCTTAGAATGATTTAGGAATGATCATATTGAAGATGAAGCCAAACGAAAGTATAGAGCTTTGTATAATTTCTATTTTATAGTATTTACCACATCATTTTAATATTTTTTGAAACTTGAGAAATTCAGTACTACTTTTTTTCTCCAATCCAAGTGGTCAAGTTATCTTGCAGGGCTCCTCATTCTATGGCAAAGGCTTATATAATAGTATTTTTTCAAACCTATAAATGCATGAATTAGAAACTGGAAAGAGGTCTTAATGATTGTTAAAAACATCTTACTTCATTCTAAATGGAAATAATTCTTTATGAAAAATCATACTAATTTAAGATCCCCATTTCAGTAGTCAAGATTTGTCAAGTGAAAAGAATGAAAAGAAATCAATATTTTCATTGCTACCAACATAAATAAACATATATGTGTGTGTATATATATATACACATGTATATATATATATATGTTACCTAGAAATTAGTAACATGATTTTCAAAATTGAAAAAGAAGATTCATTTAGGGAAAAAGAAAAATCGATTTGGTCTAATTGAAATCTAGTGCCACCTAAAACTAAAAACATGAAAAGAATAACTTTGCTTGCATATCAAGTTCAAATGGAAAGCAGAATGACTTATCATATGTTACTTTTTATGCAAAAACATAGTGCACTTTCGAGTTCATGACAGTACTTAGAAATCATTTTTTTAATAAATGAGTTTTTCATCACTATAATTCATAAACATAACATGAAAATAGCAGTATACATTTTATAGTTACATTCTATAGAGAAATATATATATATGTAGCTTTGATTCTCATGTGTTAGCATTCTTACTAAGTTGCTAACTGTTTTGCATTAGATACGTGTCCAGGATATCTGGGAGTAATTTTCTACTGTTTTGCTACCTTGTTATTTCCCTCTGTTTTCAGCATATTACTTCCAATCATCCAGTGAAGTCCTGAGTGTAAG
The DNA here is from genome assembly GCF_910594005.1 of Cervus elaphus. Lineage (NCBI taxonomy): Eukaryota > Metazoa > Chordata > Mammalia > Artiodactyla > Cervidae > Cervus > Cervus elaphus. Next base: position 4,528,464 of record NC_057817.1, on the reverse strand, counting down.
AAATGGCAGTTAATGTAATCTTTCTCTATAGCTACAGATCTTTGGAATTTCAAAATATGAGCAATGACACACTCAGTCAATAAATGTTATTTTTTCTTTTTTCTACCCTATTCCATGGTAAATTTTTCCCCTTCCTGCTGTTTTAGTGAGAATGCAAGCAAGCCATGATTTCTAACTCTTAAAAGGCATTTCCACATTCTGTCTTTTAATTCATAAGGATTTCTTATTTTCCTCAGCTTTCTCACATGTCAAGACAGCTATGATGCTCTAGCTTTCATCATCTGTGTTAGGGTCAGAACTGTGGTTTCTTGTAACTCTCTACATAGTTCAGTTCAGTTCAGATCAGTCACCCAGTCATGTCTGACTCCTTGCGACCCCAAGGACTGCAGCACACCAGGCCTTCCTGTCCATCACCAACTCCCAGAGCTTACTCAAACTCATGTCTGTTGAGTTGGCAATGCCATCCAACCGTCTCATCCTCTGTCATCCTCTTCTCCTCCTACTCTACATAGTAGTTAAAATAATAAATTATCTTCACTTTCAATAATTATTTTCACTGAAAGTAGAATTTAAGTGTAGCAGGTATTTTCTTTCAAACTTTAGCAGAATAATCCCTCTGTCTTCTAGCTTTCACCATTTACTTGGCAGATTACATTAGTGCTAATTTTTGCTCTTTTGAAAGGATGTCTCCTTCTTCTGACTACTTACAAGATTTCCTTTCTGTTTTATTATGATGTAACTCCTGATATTTTCCCTTCTCCTCTCCTTCTTTCTCCTCTATCTGCTCTTCTTCTTCTCCTCTGACCTCCTCTTCTTTCTTTTTCTTCTTCTTTCATGCTGTATATGGTTTATAGGTTTTCTTGAATGTGAAAGCTCATGTCTTTCAACAGTTTGGGACAATTTTGTATATTCAGCTCTTCAAATATTGCTTCTGCTTTATTTTCTCCTCCCCCCCCCCCCGCCCCAGTATTCTTTTCACTATGAGATAAAGAATACATTTTTACTGTTTCTCACATGACTGAAAATATTTAGTGTATTCATATTTTCCCCAGATTTTCAGATTTACCATATGTTTTGCTATCCTTCATTGCACAAATACAGTTTTATATATATTGCTTTTAGTAATTTTAGTTACAATTTTATTAAGATCTGGAATTTTGATCTAAATTTTTAGATTCAAGTTTTCTAGTGATACTTTCCATCTCACCTCTCTACATTATTTCTCTACCTTATCAAATATATTAATCATAGTCATTTTAAAGAACTTCCCTGCTAACTGCTTTACCAGGGTTAACTTAGGGTCAGTGTTTATTGTCATATGGTGATGCACTCCTGCCTCAAGTCAGTGGAAGTCACCAGGATTAAAGTGAAACTTGTAAAGTCTCCTTAAAATACTGTCCTTAATCTAAATATGTTCTCTCTATTCTAACCCAAAGTGGGGCTCTTTTCCTTAATTAATCTAGAACTAAAATAGGCTAAACTTTTGTAGAAATTTTGAAAAAAAATCTTCATCTGCCTCAGGTTTGTCTGCTACTCTGCTCTAGAGCTTTCCCAGCTTTTTTTTTTTTTTTCTTTTTTTAGTCCTCCTGTTTGTGGCTCAACTGGTAAAGAATCCTCCTGCCATGCAGGAGACCTGGGTTCAATCCCTGTGTTGGGAAGATCCCCTGGAGAAGGGAAAAGCTATCCTCTCCAGTATTCTGGCCTGGAGAATTCCATGGACTGTCCATGGGGTTGCAAAGAGTTGGACATGACTGAGCAGCTTTCACTTTCATTTGCAAGTTACAGGAATATTCTTGGATTAATTTGGGTTATACATTACATATCACAAAACCCAATTCTAACTAAATAAAAATATGAGCTAAAGAACATTGAAGAACAAGGCTTGTAATAGAAAATAAGCAATAACCCATAAAACAGGTTAGTGCCATGTGAATAAATATTACCAACTATTTAAATATCTAATTTAAGTGTCTCGACAAGAATCAATTAAAATATAGTTCCTCGTCTAAAAAAATATATATATATTTATTTCACTTTGTACAAGATACCAACTACTGATATTGAAAAAAAAAAAAAGAAAGAAAGCCCAGTTTTATGAGTTGGGATCAGATAACAATATATTTGACAGAAGAATATAGAATCTCTGGGAATGTATGTGGAAGACACATAAATTTTGGTTTCTGATTGACTAGGAAGTCCTTTATAAATAAGTAATAAGGAAAAGCACAAATATTAATATTTCCCTTTGTTATCTCAATATACAAATGCTATTCTGCATAGAGAACCATTGTACAATCAGGGCTTTAAAACATATTATAAAATACCTATTACATGAAGCCAATATTAAGCTCAGCCATATTTCCAAAATGGCTAGTTATTTTCAATATTTCTGGATGGCTCACTAGGATCCAGAATTTTATGGCTTTGATGTATGTGAGAAGTTTTATCTGTAACATAAGAGATATTTGATTCAAAAGCTGTTTAGTACTTTATATGATATGTTTAAGTTAATCTACTAGAAAAAGAATAATGTGAATCTGTCACACTAATATTTAAAAGTATAAAAAATTTTCACTTTTTTGCAATATGAGTCATGGAATGTTATTGCTGGAAGGGACATTAGAGATCAGATAACCTCAACATATCATTTTACATTAATTATTCTATGTAAAAGCGCCAAGAAAATATGAAAAATATATGGAATTGCTTCACTTTCGGTTTTACAAATTCTGACTTTTTGGGACTTAGGTCACAGTATATGACCCATTTGTTTAATCAGATGATTTTTTAATTTAGTAAATATTAAGTTCATTTTTTAATAGACCTAATATGTGAATTTTTTATATAACTCTAGCATTTCACAGAGAAAGAAGTTGAGCATTATTAGACTTTCATACACTCGCAGTTTCTCTTTGCTTTCTGCCTTTAGGGTGGTATTCTCCACATATCTTGTTGATGTTTCTCCTGCCTGTCTTGATTCCAACTCATCCAGCCAAGCGTTTCTCATGATGTGCTCAGCATTTAGGTTAAACAAACAGCGTGACAGCTGACTGCCTTGTTGTACTCTTTTCACTCTACTGGAAGAAAGAGAAGAGGAACTAAAGAGTCTCTTGATGAGGGTGAAGGAGGAGAGTGAAAGAGCCGGCTTAAGACTAAATACTAAAAATACTAAGATCATGACATCCAGCCCCATTACTGGATGGCAAATAGAAGGGGAAAAGGTGGAAGTAGTGACAGATTTTCTCTTCTTGGGGTTTATATAATCACTGCAGACAGTGGCTGCAGCCTTGAAACCAGAAGACATTTGCTTCTTGGCAGGAAAGCTAAGACAAACACAGACAGTGTGCTAAAAGGCGGAGACATTACTCTGCTGACAAAAGTGCATAGCGTCAAGGTTATGATTTTCCCAGTCATAACGTACAGTTGTGAGAGCTAGACCGTAAAGAAGGCAGAACACCAAAGAACTGATGTCTTCAAACTATGGTGCTGGAGAAGACTCCTGAACATCCCTTGGAAAGCAAAGAGATCAAACCAGTCAATCTTAAGGGAGATCAACCCTGAATTTTCACTGGAAGGACTGATGCTAAAGCCGAAGCTCCAGTATTTTTGTCATCTGATGCACACAGATGACTTATTGGAAAAGTCTCTGATGCTGGGAAAGATTGAGGGCAGAAGGAGAAGAGGGCATCAGAGGATAAGACGGCTGGATGGAATCACCAATGCAAAGAACATGAATTTGGGCAAACTGGGAGATGGTGAGGGACAGGGAAGCCTGGTGTGCTGCAGTCCATGGAGTTGCAAAGAGTCAGACATGACTGGGTAACTGAACAACAACACACTGACTGCATCACACAAATTGATATTCATACCAATGTGCCTGATATTATGAAAAACAGAAAGCATCCAAATTAGTTATAAGTAATATTAACTTTTATATAGAAAAGTTATACTATTAAGTGCTGTTATAAAAGTGAAGAGCCAGTATGCATAGTCACCAAACTTAGTTATAAGGAAATCTGTTGGCAAAGCTAATAGACTTCATCACTAACAATAACAGCGCAGAATATCAGGTTACTTATCCAATATTATACACTTGGTTAAATAACTGAAATCAGTTCAGTTCAGTCGCTAAGTCATGTCCGACTCTTTGTGACTCCATGAATCGCAGCACTCCAGGCCTCCCTGTCCATCACCAACTCCCAGAGTTTACTCAAACCTATGACCATCGAGTCGATAATGACATCCAACCATCTCATCCTCTGTCATCCCCTTCTCCTCCTGCCCTCAATCTTTCCCAGCATCAGTGTCTTTTCCAAAAAGGCAGCTCTTCGCATCAGGTAGCCAAAGTATTGGAGTTTCAGCTTCAACATCAGTCCTTCCAACGAACACCCAGGACTAATCTCTTTCAGGATGGACTGGTTGGATCTCCTTGTAGTCCAAGGGACTCTCAAGAGTCTTCTCCAACACCACAGTTCAAAAGCATCAATTTTTCGGTACTCAGCTTTCTTCACAGTCCAACCCTCACACACATACATGACCACTGGAAAAACCATAGCCTTGACCAGATGGACCTTTGTTGGCAAAGTAATGTCTCTGCTTTTTAATATGCTATCTAGGTTTGTCATAACTTTCCTTCCAAGGAGTAAGCTTCTTTTAATTTCATGGCTGCAGTCACCATCTGCAGTGATTTTGGAGCCCAGAGAAATAAAGTCACCCACTGCTTCCACTGTTTCCCCATCTATCTGCTGTGAAGTGATGGGGCTGGATGCCATGATCTTAGTTTTCTGAATGATGGACTTTAAGCCAACTTTTGCACTCTCCTCTTTCACTTTCATCAAGAGGCTCTTTAGTTCTTCTTCACTTTCTGACAAAAGGGTGGTGTCATCTGCATATCTGAGGTTATTGATATTTCTCTGGGCAATCTTGATCCCAGCTTGTGCTTCCTCCAGCCCAGCGCTTCTCATGATGTACTCTGCATATAAGTTAAATAAGCAGGGTGACAATATACAGCCTTGACGTACTCCTTTTCCTATTTGGAACCAGTCTGTTGTTCCATGTCCAGTTCTAACTGTTGCTTCCTGACCTGCATACAGGTTTCTCAAGAGGCAGGTCAGGTGGTCTGGTATTCCCTTCTCTTTCAGAATTTTCCAGAGTTTATTGTGATCCACACAGTCAAAGACATTGGCCTAGTCAATAAAGCAGAAATAGATGTTTTTCTGGAACTCTCTTGCTTTTGAGATGATCCAGTAGATGTTGGCAATTTGATCTCTGGTTCTTCTGCCTTTTCTAAAACCAGCTTGAACATCTGGAAGTTCACAGTTCACGTATTGCTGAAACCTGGCTTGGAGAATTTTGAGCATTACTTTACTAGCGTGTGAGATGAGTGCAATTGTGCAGTAGTTTGAGCATTCTTTGGCATTGTCTTTCTTTGGGATTGGGATAAAAACTGACCTTTTCCAGTCCTGTGGCCACTGCTGAATTTTCCATATTTGCTGGCATATTGAATATAGCACTTTCACCGCACCATCTTTCAGGATTTGAAATAGCTCCCCTGGAATTCCAACACCTCCACTAGCTTTGTTCGTAGTTATGCTTCCTAAGGCCCACTTGACTTCACATTCCAGGATGTCTGGCTCTAGGTGAGTGATCACACCATTGTCATTACCTGGGTCATGAAGATCTTTTTTGTACAGTTCTTCTGTGTGTTCTTGCCACCTCTTCTTAATATCTTCTGCTTCTGTTAGTATAACTGACTGAATAAATACCTGAAATTCTGGAAAGGAAAATTTCTGTTGAAGGAAGGATGGTTTTTAACCAAAGAACTTTCACGAAAGGAGAAACAGCGTTTCTTCACGTTATTGGTATTTTCAAAAGAAACACTTTATCTTTGTCCTTGAACTATTTACAGTCTTCTGGAAGATGGCATATAAATGTGAAATGAGTTAAAATTATTAAAGGTAATGTTTTCATAAGTTCAAATTGACACAGTAAAAAGTGATGATGTGAGAAATGGGAAATTATGCAGTATAATCATGTACTCTGTGGAGAAAACAAGTTCCAGATCAGGAATTGAAAATAAAGAAGATGGTGAGAGGAGGTAATTAGGAAAAAATTCCATGATTAAAAACAGAAAGGGAGGACTGAATGTTACTAAGAACCTGGTATAACTGTTCCAGAGGTGAGGACAGACAAGTAGAAAAGTAAGCATTGTAGAACTAGAAAGCTATTCAGAAGGCCTTGTATTTGACAGAATGTGCATTCCTGCTAAGTTGTTTCACTCGTGTCCAATTCTTTGTTACCCTATGGACCGTAGCCCCCAGGCTCCTCTGTCCATGGGATTCTCCAGGCAAAAATACTGGAGTGGGTTGGCATGCCCTCCCCTGGGCTTCTTTCTGGCCCAGGAATTGAACCCATGTCTCTTGTGCCTCTGCATTGGCAGATGGGTTCTTCACCACTAGCACCACCTGGGAAGCCCTGCTTAATAGAATAGCAAATACTGAAGACAAGCTGCAATTCCTATAGGAGTAATATTGCACAGTGAAAATGGATCTGAAAAGAGTATTTCAAGAATAATGGATAGTATATATTAAAAAAAAAAAAACTATTCTTTGAAACAAATAGCATTTTTTTAAATTACATTTTCTCTTTATTGATCACAACTACCATTTGTTTTTTGGCATTGAGTGCTAATTGTCTTTTTGCATTAATTCCCCTTTATTACCTTCAGCAATGGGGCTCCTGTTTTAGTTACCATATAATAACCAAGAAAAATACATCTCTTAGCCTCTTTTAGCATAGGTGCAGCTATGTACTCACTTTGGAGCAGTGGCATCTGTGATGAAATTAGTTGAGCAACTTTTGGATCATCACCTTAATTATAAAAGCCACCAAGACTGGATTTTCTCATTCACTTTCATCCGATCTGGGCAGTGGATCTGAATGCTAGCCAACAATGGTAATAGACCAAATATAGAACACTTGGAGATGAGAGAAACCTCGAAAAACCTAGATCCCTAAATGTTTTCTTGGAACAAGTCATTTCCACCAGTCCCAGAAGAGTCACTTCTGTACTGTTTTGTGTGAGGTAAACTCGCACATCATTCAAGCCACTAAATATGGGGGTTCTTGTTCTAGCAATATACCCTAAATTCTGCTTCCAAAATTGCTATGTGGAAGAGGGGTTTTGCCACCATAAAAATTAAAAACCTGTGGCATTGTCTTGGTGTATGACAGCAGGTAGAAGAAAGGATATGGTATACACTGGCTGATTTGCTTGTGACACTTGTCCTGAGGAAGAACATTTGGTGAACTATAATCTGTAATAATTGGGAGTCACACCAAATGCTTTTGAACTTGTAGCTGTAGGGGAAGAGGATGGAAAAACACAGAATTCTGACTGTCCCTATTACTTTTAGCAAAATTCTATGAAAAAAAAGAGATAAGCCCAGGCAAGAATCTGTCAGTTTGCAGGCAGAGGTGGAAGGCTCTCTGCTGATGGCCTATAATCTAAATTACTGAAAATCAGCAGATTCAGAGAGACAGAAAAGCCAGCTTGCCTGTTTCCTAAACAGCAGGATCCTAAACAGATTGTCACTCAGAGCCATTCCTGGTCAGACACAGCCAGCCTGGATTCAAAAATAAGATTTAGATTACGTCCTCCCAATCAAGCTTCTTGTTTCATTGGTAACCACTCCTGCATTGAGATGGGAAACAGAAGTGCTGATCATGGCTGCCCAATGTAATTCAATTAATTTTCTCACTGAAAACAGAACAAAATAGAAAAATGGGGGTGGGGGGCGCTGGAAGGAGAGAACCCATGAGCATTGATGATCTGAAAAGACAATAAAGAACTCCTGGCTGAATTTTTATTAAAAGCCTGTACGCAGAGAGATATCAGAGAATACAAATAGTTTTGTTTAGTTTTTTAATTCTAAAAATCATGTTCTATTGTTTCAACTTTATCAAATGTAGTATGGAAACTATCTTCATCAGAATCCCATGAATTGCTTGGTAAAATGCACATCTTCAGTCTAACCGACATCTCATAAATCATATCTGTATTGGTGGGCTACTAGAAATATATTTTTTAAGGATGTGCCTAGCTACAAATGAACTGTTTTAAAAAGTCTTAACCTCTTTTTCCTTAACTTTCAAATAATGATATGAAAAAAAAAAAGTTAACCACTTCAGTAAAGGTTGGCATATGAATCTTTTTTGTTACATATAAAGTTATCTTTGAATTCAAATAATATTTTATATAAAAAATTACATTAAAAATAATCTGGATATGAAACATGTCTTTGAAAAATCAATATTAAGAATAGTAAATAAGAAATAATCTTTGCTTGTAGCACTCTATAAATTTTTCATGATAATTTCTGCCTAAGCTAATTTTTAATTGCATTAGTATGCTCTTTTGCAATATGTATATCAGCCTGCTCAGTTAACTAACTTATTAAATCAAATACTACATGAGATAAAATTATAATTTTTATAAAGAAGACTATCATATTACAATTAAATATTAAAATGTCATCCAAGTCATTTTCTTGGTAAAATACATATTGTAGCTGGATTATATATTTAATGGGTCTACCAAGAGAATATCTTAGGTCAATGTTGCATTCTCAGCTTTGGTGTGATTGCCATGATCATTCCAAACATTTTCTAAAAAGTTAAGATATGTTCTATCTTAATCAAATTAAAGAAAGCACTCAACATATTTTTAACATTATGAAGAATTAACTGGAATTTATATCCAGACGGCCACATATTTTGAATATAGATTTATTTTAATTTCATAGCAACTCTACTCATCAGTAAGAATGGCAGCATCCAACTCCTCTGAGGCTTTTTTGAGCTTTTTTTTTTTTCATTACAAGATCTGAACAAATATTTGGGGTACAAGTACCTGAAGTACTCAAAAGGGCAACCCTTACAGAGAGGCAAATATTCTAAACTGACCTTTAAAGGAAATAGAAAAGTTACCTGATAAGCAAATACATGATCAACTATCACCAGTAAGCACTTCCTGTTTCTATGGAAACAACAGTATGACAGCATGTTAATGGTTTCCCTATCTTCTTGGAAAACACTGCAGGAGGAATAGTACTGTTACATCAATCACCAAGAAAAAGAGCAAGAGAAGACAGAGCTAAATTTAAGTTAAACAAGTCAAGAGATAAATGAAGAAAGGGTAAATAAAAATAACTATGTAACATTCAAAAAATATAGATTTGTTCTTGAAGAAAAAAAAAAATCAGTCTAGGCTGTTCAGACATTAAAACTGAACAGTGATGTTACCTATAGGAAGACTAGCAGTAGTGGATAATATCACATTCCACACTGTAGGCTGCTTACTTTGAGTCATCTTTTTTGAATGAGCAGAGGGCAAAATTTTGATTTTACATACAAGAATTATTTTTTATTTAAATCTGTCAGTATTCCTATCCATTTTCATTAGAATATTATTAAATGTGGGAATAAAATTTAAAATAATTTAAAAGAATTTTGAAAGCTTGCAATGAACTTAGAAGGCTTTTCAAGTGCGCATTTAGCTGATATATAGTTGCTGGAAAGTAGACCCCAGCAACTTTTTTTCACTCTCCAAATTCAAGTTTTAGATTTAAAAAAAAAAAGAAATCACACCATGGAAAAGCCATGTATATTTTCCCACCATATTTTCAAAAAAAGCATCTCCTAATTTTTGGTGCTTCCAAATGTGAGATCATCCTCAAGTTTGCACATAGCTGTAAAATTTAAAATGTAATGATATGTTGCAGAAACAACCAATACTATTTAAGACATATAACTTTTCAAATTTTGAAGCGGTATTAATTTCAGAGCCTTTGCACATTTTTAAAAAATCTATTGAAGCAATTTTCTATGAGTCTCAACATTTAAAGTAATATACCATGTAGTTTTATCAAAAATGAATACATCTGTCTTTGAATGTAACTTGTTTTCAATATAAGAGTTACTCAGGCTCACAAGTTTTTTGTTGTTGTTGTTGTTGTTTTTGGCCCCTTCATTATAATGAAATTTGCAGATTATGCAGATTATGAAGACCTTGTATAACTCTGTTATAACTCTTGTATTGCTCTGAGATCTTCAGAAAGAGTTATACAAATGATAATTAGAAAATCTTCTCATTATTGAAAACATTTCAAAACCATGATACACTCATAAGACTTCAAAAGGTTGTTATTCTAAATATTTTTTTCAAGACAATATAAAATAATGTTCCCACCATATGACTTTTTGTATTTAAATATTATAATCTCATGTGAAATTGTCAATGCATTTCAAATATAGGCATTGGTATATCAAGACAGTAAGACGGTCACACAAGAAGTCTCCTGATCTCACTGACTCATTTACATAGTCTTGGCTAATAGGAACCTTTCTGCTCACTAGTCATACTTTCATTAATGGAGTTTGCATGGCCCTTGATGGGAAATTATTAACCGTGATGATATTCCTTGCCTGACCTAGGGACAAAATAGCTCCCATACTGGTCCTATGACTGATTTATTGGACCAGCTAGGAACATTTGTTCTAGTCCGATGTGGTTGATCAGCCTCTTCATAGATTTGAAGCCTGACCCAGTCCAAGCTTGATAGAGACAACAGAGAAAGTAGAGAAACGTAAGAACAATCTATGGCCTAGTTCTCCACAAATGTATGTATTGTGTTTCCCGAATTCTGTTTCACTTGTTCAAGTTGAAAAATCCCTAAAATTCTCAACAGTCAGTCATAATATTTGCATATGGTCATTAGTTTCCAAGTCCTATAAGCCAACTAGATATCTGAGGTCACATATTAACACTCAGTGTCCTTCTATTATATACATTAAAATCTGTAAACAATATTTAAGATGTATGAATATATATTTAAAATTAAACATGTACCTGTGGTCTGAGGTTACTACCTAAAATGAGGACCCGTTTCAACCCCAAATTCTTTTCTTTAACATTTATTTCATCTTATTGAGGGATTTGCTTTTCCCAAAACATTGTACTTCTACACCAACTTTTTTTCCAATGACACTATTATGAACTTATGAAGTAGTTCTCAGGTGGTTCAGTGGTAAAGAATCTGCCTGCCAATGCAGAAGATGTGACTTTGATCCCTGGGTTAGAAAGATCCACTGGAGTAAGAAATGGCCACCCACTCTAGTTTTCTTCCTGGAGAATTTCATTGACAGTATAGCCTGGCAGGCTACAGTCCATATGGTCTCGAAGAGATGAACACGACGGAGGGACTGAGCACACACATACAAGGAGCTGTGAAACTAAAGCAATAAAAAAAGTGGTAATGTTGAAAGCAAACCGTTCATCTCTAGACTGTAGTTGTGTGAGAACAAACACCTGGAAGTACACAGAAAGTATGTGAAGGAAGACAACCATTTACAAAGCATATTTTGAGTCAAAGAATGAGAACAAAACAAACGCTGTTCTTTTTGCATCCAGAAGAAATTTTGTTCTAGAAAGACTCCTAGGTGAGTTAATCCTATTTATTGACAACATACACAGCTAAAATTTTATACTTCTGAGTGACAGTTTGACAGAACTATCTATATGAATTTTGGGCAAATTATCTTTGAAAACAATAAAATAGAAAATTCACTAAGTTAATTTGAATTAACTTGCCTGGATAATTTCCTGATTATATTTTTGTGAAGATATAACTATCTGAAACTGAAGCACACATATCATAGGCTGACTGTTTAAATGTTTACTTGCTCTTTGTGTAATTTCAGAAATGCAAGAAATTCTCATTCTAGACAGAAGTTACACACATTTATGATACTAGATTTAGTTGATGAGGCAACTGAAGCATGCCCATGTGCTGTATATTCACTGTTTTTATAGCCAAACAGATTCCAGTGATATGGACAAGTGCACAGAACTCCAAGTAGATAGGTAAATGAGTGTGTCAGAAAAGAATTTTGCAGCTTAGTGAATAAGTAGATTCAAAACAATCATACCTTCCTCACTTCTTCCCAAAAGCCTGTACTTATGGAAAACTGGAGAAGACTAAAAATTTCTTAGCAATATTCATGGCAAGACCATTCCTAACATCTGTGCAGCCCAGAACAAAAATGAAATTGAAGGCTCACAAATTGTAAGTCTAAATGTCAAAAACTTATGTATCAAGCTGAAAAACTGTTAAATAAGTTGTCCTATCTTCTTACCTATCTTATATATATCATGGCAAATATATAAATATATATCTTCATGTGTTTTGGAAGACCAATTTTGAAAGTCTTGGAACTCTGCCAGAATCTGGTCTTCTAGATTGTTCAGCTCCGGGTGTCTGTATGCTTTATGTTCCACCTTCATTATCTATATATTTTTTTCCCTTCACTAACAACCTTCCTTCCTTCACGATGAATGGTCTCACCATCATGCATTGGACATACCCGGTCTCAGGTACAATCTTCATCTACACCCTCTGAAAATAGCTACAGGCTAACCCTTATATTTAGGGGGTGTTGTTGTTACAAGTAAATCATGTTTGACTATTTTCCAACCCCATGGACTGTAGCCCACCAGGCTCCTCTGTCTGTGGGATTTTCTCGTCAAGAATATTGGAGTATGTTGCCATTTCCGTCTCCAGGGAATCTTCCCAACCCAGGGATCAAACTCAAGTCTCCTGCATTGCAAGCGGATTATTTACCACTGAGCCACCAGGGAAGCCCACTTAGGAGTCTGCACACCAGTAGATAGTCCATCTTTGCAAGTTCAGAATCAAGACTGAGACTGTGTGGGTGCTAATTTGGTTCATGGCTGTGAGGGCAGGGAAATCTGTGGTTCTAGTACTCAAAGTGAAGAGGAAGAGTAAGAGTGCATGTTCTGAATGGGCATGAGCTCTTGTCTCTGCAAATTTCTTACCCCTTGGAGAGACTCATGGAGGAGCCAGGAAAACATCCTCTAAAATTAAGGTACAAGGTGAGACCCCATTGTGCTGGCTTAAGGGGAGAAATATGGGACTTCCTCAGTAGTCCAGTGGTTACAACACCATGCAGAAGGCACAGGTTTAATCCCTAGTCCGGAAAATTCCACATGCCACTTGGTGTGGCCAAAAAATTAACTTTTTTTTTTAAATGTAAAAAATAAGAGAAGAAATGTTATGTGAAATGTTATTTCCTTAAAAATTTCTTCAAGATCTCTGGATCTCAAATATTCAAGGATATTGCTAGATAGATCTGTTTTTGTCATTTTAAAATTGAGACCTTTTTACGCATTTTTAGGCACAGCAAAATTGTAAGAAGAAACAGATATTTCTTGCATGGTCCCAGCCCCAACACATGCTAGTATCAACATCCCGCTAGTATCAACATCTCACACCAGAGTAGAACATTTATTATAATTGATAAACCTACACTGACGTATTATAATTACCCAAAGTCCATAGTTTGCATTATGGTTCACCCTTTGTATTATGTATTCTATGGATTTAGACAAACTTGTAATGTCATGTATCTATCATTTTATTATTACCATCATACTTTCACTGCCCTGAAGATTCTCTGTGTCCAGTCTATTTATCCCTCCCACCACCAATCACTGACATCACTGAATTTTTTTACCCTCTCTGTAATTTTGTTTTTTCCAAAATGTCATATAGTTAGAATCATGGACTGTGTAGACTTCTTATGAAAAGTTTCTTTGGTTTCTTTGACTTAGTAATATTCAATTAAATTTTCTCCATGTCTTTTCATAGCTTGATCGCTCACTTATTTTCAGAGCTGACTAGTATTCCATTATATAGGTGTACAAGTTTATTTGTCCATTCATCTATGAGAGGCCAAATCGACTGCTTCCAAGTTTTGGCAATTATCAATATAGCTACATTATGTGCAGGATTTTGCACGCACATTTTTTCAGTTCTTTCAGCTAATACCAAGTAATGAATCCAATGGTAAAAGTAAGTCTAGTTTTGTAAGAAATCTCCAAACTGTCATCAGTGTCTATGATATTTTACATCCCAATGAATAGGAGTTTCTGCTATTCCATATCTTTGCCAGATTTGGTGTAGTCAGTATCAGATTTTGGTCATTTTAGTAGATGCATGTGATATCTCATTATTGTTTAAATTTTCATTTCCCTAATGACATGATGTGGACCATCTTTCCATATTATTATTTGCCATGTGTACATCTTCTTTGATAAGCTGTCTATTGAGGTCTTTGGACCATTTGTTATTGGGTTGCTTGTTTTCTTATTGTTGATTTCTAAGAGGTCTTTGTATATTTTGATAACAGTCCTTTGCTAGATGTCTCTTACAAATATTTTCTCCTCCATGTCTTATCTTCTCATTGTCTTGAGAGTGTCTTTCACAGAACAGACATTTTTAATTTTAAGAAAGTGTGACTTATCAACTACTTCTTTCATGGATTATGCCTTTAGTGTTGTATCTAAAAAGGCACAGCCATACCTATCTAAGTTTTCTCTTTTGTTATCTTCAAGCAGTTTGTATTGTAAGTGCCTGTGAGACTTTTTTTTTTTTAATTGTAACGCATGATTTTTACTTTAAGCTTTTGATTGCCAAGATATTCACTTCAAAGATAGCTATCTCAAATGAACACAATGGCTTCCCAGGTGGGGCTAGTGGTAAAGAATCCACCTGCCAATGCAGGAGACGCAAGAGACATGGGTCAGGAAGATCCCCTGGAAGAGAAAATGGCAACCTACTCCAGTATTCTTGCCTGAGAAATCCCACAGACAGAGGAGCCTAACGGGTTACAGTCCATGGGGTCTCATAGAGTTGGATATGACTGAGTGGCTGAGCACACACACGTGGACTAGACAAAGGTCAGGCTGCCCTATCCAGAAGTTTTCTTTGTTTTAGTGACCTCTGGATGACTCAGATAAGAGAACCACTTGTGTTTTCTTTCTCAAGCTTTACTTAACAATAAAGAATGAATGCACAGAACTCTGCCCCACCCCCACCCTTAACCCCAGTAGAAATAAAACCCTAGGCCTGCATTAGAACATTCTCTCTCTCTCTCTCTCTCCCCCCCACTTCATGACCTTGCTGTGTTCCCATACTGTATGCTGTGTATAGAACCAGGACCCATGAGTAACACACTTTGCTTGTTTTAGAAGTTCCCTGATGGGTATTGCTGAGGGTCTCTTACAACCGTAAGAACCACAAGGGCCAGTCCAGCTGCAACATGGGCTTTGGAATAGGAAATGTCTGTGGGGCTCACTGAAGGCCCCAGGCAAGTGCATGTAGGCCTTTCTAGCCAATAGCATCATTAATGATAGGCTGAGACTGACCAGAAAAGTTTTATAGTTCTAGGTTTTACAATTAATTCTATGATACATTTTGAGTTAAATTTTGTAAAATGCGCAAGGACCGTGTCTAGATTAATTTTCTGCATGTGGATGTCCAGTTTTTCTAGCATCATTTGTTGAGAAGACTGTCTCTACCCCTTTTGTATTTTACTTTTCTCCTTTGTCAAAGATATATTTACTATATTTATGTAGTCTATATCTAGGTTCTCTATTCTATTCTATGGCTCTGTTTGCCCATTTTTTTTTTTTTTTTTTTTTTTTTGCCAATGACATACACTCTTGTTTACTGTAGCTTTATAGTAAGTTTTGAATTCAGGTAGTGTCACACCTCCAACTTTGTTCTTTTTCTTCATTATTGTGTTGGTTAGTCTGGATTTGTATGCAAATATCCACAAAATAATTTGAAGGCATTTTTGATTGAGATCACATTGAATTTATAGATATGTTAGAAAAGAACTGCTGTCTTAACACCGCTACATTTTCCTACTCATGAACATGGAATATCTTTCCATTGTTTAGCTCTTTAATTTGTTTCCATATTTTGAGTGTAGGAAAAAAAAATGTGCCACGTACTTAAAATGCATGATTTTAGTTGTTTATTATCAAAAGTATACCTCTATTGAGCTCAACTTTTCCCTATGCCCTGCTGCATCTGTGATCTGAGTACTCTATCCATTTAGCTTCACTTAAGTCATGATTCTAGCTATTGTAAAAAATATCATATCAGAGTTTTTCTTTACTATTTGATAAAAGCTTCTCATTTGGATATTTAATTATGAATGTCTTATGAACCAGTTACTTAAGCTCATCATGATGGCTATAAGAAAACCTTACAGCAAAGTAATGTTTTATATAAATAATTTCTGATGGAAGAGTATATATCTCTATGTATTATAAGATGCCTCTAACTTTCTGTAAAGCACCTAAATAAATGTCTCCTCCACTGACAATGACTCATTACACTCAGAAGCAAGACATGGGCATCATTAATAAAGCATTTATAATATATGATAATGTTGAAAATATTTTCAGGGTGTTATAAATATCTATTTGACCAAAAGAAAAATGAATTTTTTGCTGTTAAAAAGATGTGTGCTAAGGTGCTTCAGTCGTGTCCAACACTTCGAAACCCTATGAACTGTTGGCAGCCAAGCTCCTCTGTCCGTGGGAATTTCCAACAAGAATATGGGAGTGGGTTGCCATGACTCCTCCAGGGAATCTTCCAGACACAGGGATCAAACCCGCTTCTCTAATGTCTCCTGCTTAGTCAGATGGGTTCTTTACCACTAGTGCCATCTGGGAAGCTTCAGAACACAAAAGACCTTATATATAATTTATTTCAATTTTTTTCTTTTACACATGAGTTTTTAAATTAAATCCTAAAGATATGATATCCGGACCATGTAACATTGTTTAACTAAAATTTATGTTCTCAATCAAATATTGAATACAAAATATTTTAACATTGTTTGTTATTGATGTCTAATATAAAGGAGAAAAATATGAAGACACTGAGACTAAAAAATCCATGAGAACAGAAACCACTTTTTCATCCAATAGTCCAGTACTTTTTAAACTAATTCTCCATTATCATTAATGCAAAATTTGTAGTATGAATGATTATTTTAAATAAAGATTCTTGAATTTTAATCTTAACTTGCTACCCACGCCAGTATTCTTGGGCCTCCCTTGTGGCTCAGCTGGTAAAAAATCCTCCTGCAATGTGGGAGACCTGGGTTCGATCCCTGGGTTGGGAAGATCCCCTGGAGAAGGCAAAGGCTACCCACTCCAGTGTTCTGGCCTGGAGAATTCCAAGGATGGTATAGTCCATGGGGTCACAAAGAGTTGGACACAACTGCCTAACCTTCACTTTTCACTATTTATGAGTTCTCAGTCACTCTTTTATAAATAGATTATCATGGCTTCCATTTTTTACATGAAAAAAAATGAGAAGTAAAGCAATTTTAAAATTTGCTAGTAGCAGGGATCATAGAACAAATGTCAACCCAGTGGTATGCTGATAAATGTTTAAATTGTTATGGACTGTGGTAGAATGTAGTGACTCTACATTTTGTCAATTTCCGGGATATAAAGACCCCCAACGTGGCCCATTTTTGACTCCAACATGCTGCCAACTAGCCAGCAAAATTCTTGAAAATTTAATAATTGGGTCTGGTGATCCAGTATGAGGAACTTCCACTGCACTACACCACCTGCAGAATCCTTTCATGATGTGGGTGGTTTCACCTGCAATGCCAAGATGTGTGTTCCAATAAAATGTTTCTCATTTGTGAATTGCTCTAATATATGTATTAGAACATTTTTTTCTAATGTGTAAAATATTATACAAATCTCAGTTGTCAATAACTTTTTATTAATAATTATATAAATTGGCTAAATGGTCCCTTATACTATATTGTTCCAAAAACAAAATTGTGAAAACAATATATGAATTTATATTTATCCTATACATTTTAAGCTTCACAATTTAATCTAAAATTTTAAGGTAAAAAGAGACCAAAGTGCTTAATTTATGATTAAGAAATAGTTGTCAGTTCTTTAATAGTTTGTGATAAATTTTGTGGAATCTTTTAAATAGAGTTATGAAAATGGCTGGTTTTTTAATAATATGGGAGAAGTGATTTCAAATACATTCTTAAACATAGCATGTGACTTAAAATATTTATGTTTATAGGTAAACATTCACAATCTTGTATTGACTGGAAAAGAATTTAGAGTGGCATCTCCTTTTAAAAAACTCATCTGGTTTTGGATTTCCAGACTGAACGTGAAAGTAGGTTAGCTTCTCTGTTAGGATTAGCAAATGTAGAATTGCTTTTCCATTAGGATTAGCTATCAATCATCAGCTGTAATACTAGGAAAATCACAGTTCTACTCACCAACCCCAGAAGATGATGCCAGGAAGTTACTATAAGGTTCTATCTAGGTATGCAGAGCCAGAAAACTTTACAAAGAGGCAGAAATCTTTATTGGGTATTTGACATTAACAGGTTGTAGTACACTTTCGGTGAAATTATTTTGATCTTGTTTCACTTAACGAAACACTCATTTCAAAGATGTTATTTTTGTTTAGGCGTCTGAGATTTGAAACTCAATATCTGCTTAAAATATTTACATGTGACTTAGAAAAGAAATATTATTCCAGAATTACATTAAATTATATATAAATATTTATATAGATACATAAACTTTTATATCAATTTATATGTTTACCTGTATGTAAATATATATGATGCTATGTATATGTATACATATATATGCATTAGAACATATTTTCCATGGGTAATTTTTATTCAGCAAGCATTTGCTGAATATTTAGAATTTTCAAAACACTGTGCTGTGAGGTGAAGGAAAGTAAAGATGAATAAACACTCAAAAAGAATGCAATGCTATTTTCTGTTAGAGAAACAAGGCATATACCTGGGAAATGAGATTGATATATAAGGCACTGGGGAGGAAAAGAGGAGGACAGAATATAAATGACTAAAGGTGAAAGTATTAGTCGTTCAATTCTGTCCAACTCTTTGTGACCCCATGGACTGGGACCCACCAGGCTTCTCTGTCCATGGATTCTCCAGGCAAGAATACTGGGGTAGGTTACCATTCCCTTCTCCAGAAGATCTTCCTGATCTGGGATCAAACCTGGGACCCTGTACTGCAGGCAAATTCTTTACCGCTTCAACCACCAGGGAAGTCCATAAATGACTAAACTAGAAACCAATTTATTTAACATCACAACTCAGCAGATTGTTCGTGGGTATATAATTCTATTGGGTCCAGCAAAGGTAAAGAGAAAAGTTTATGCTTAAACCCTTTTTCAGAGAGATCCTTCACCAGACATGGGATAGCTAGACAAGGGATTAAAGTTTTGAAGGGAAATTGTATAATACCTGCTGAAATTTAAATGTATATTTGATATAGCAAATTTATATCTAGGAATATCCTTCCTCCCTCCCCCATCCTCCGCCCCTCCCGAAAGAAAAAAACAGGAAAAAATGGCATGTTTTTCCTCAAGAATACTCAAAAGGACATTGTTACAGTATGATAAAATTAGAAATCATCTGCCTAACTTTTCAAAAGAGGAAAACTATTAAATGACATATATTACAACCATATAACAGAATTAGCTGGAAAACATTATCAAAGATGTACCTAATAATATGAAAAACAATGGTTTCAATAATCAATATAGAATAGTGCCCACAGAGTCTGCATTCTATACAAGTTTATTTTCCTCTTCCATGAGTGCCTTAGCGATAGATTCATTTAAATGAATTTGTTAAATTTCAATGAAAGTACTACCTACATTTTTTTTATTTTTGACAAATATCAACTACCACTTGCATGCATTGTTAACTGATATATCTCAAGCATAATATTTCACAATGTATATTTATTTTTGTCATCAATTGGATCCCAGAGTGATATAAGTTATATATGATTTAAAAATCAAACTGTAACTGCACATAGGAAATATTTGTCAAATCATAGTTGATATCCTGTACCTCCAACATGACTGTCTGTGAGGAAAAGGATAAAGTTCTCAATATTCAGATTAGATTTTCACTACTGTTGCTGTTGTTCACTCATGTCTGACTCTTTTCAACCCCGTGGACTGCAGCACACCAGGCTTCCCTGTCCTTCACTATCTCCTGGAGTTTCCTCAAACTCATGTCCATTGAGTTGGTGATGCTATCCAACCATCTCACCCTCTGTAGCCCCCTTCTTCCTCCTGCCCTCAGTCTTTCCCAGCATCAGGGGATTTTCACTATAGTGAGCTGATTCTTTAGAATTAAGCACTCTTAGGAAGAAAGTAACCTTGGATAAGTAGTATGCCACATCTCCTGTTTAGATTGTTAGAATTTCCAAGTATTGAATAAACTGTAATTGAAATTGTGACTAACCTTTTTCTCTCTAACACAAACAAGCAAAATTCTCTTTTGAATGTCTTTCCTTCAATTTTGGACTTTTTGACTCTCTCTGAGGCTTCAAACAATCCTCTTCATTGTTTCTATAAGCACCTTAAGAGTTGCTTCAGTGAAAGTAAACTATAAAGCAGAAACACTCAGCAACAGAACAGACCAGTGCAGTTTTATTTGTTGCCTCAGATGATATGCAAGGTGTTTTCTCTTTTGTCTGTTGATTCATATTTCTGTCACCTCACTTTATACAAATAGCCCTCTGGCTTTCCTACTACTACAGATCAGACCTTCCCTAAATGTTGTAAATTCATTACTGCATGCCAAACAAGTATGTTTATCTGGCACAGGCATAAAAGTCTCAGAAAGAAAATACCTGGTGATGTTGATAAGTTAATTTGTCACTCAGTAAATATTTATGCCCCCTTCCAAAGCCTATTCAAACACAAGTCTAATTTTAAGACGTAGTTGACCCAAGTTCCAAATGTAGATCCAACATAAATTAATCAATGGAACTTACCTGCATTTAGTGCCCTTTAATATTTTGAGTCTTATTCAGATACTTTATCACTTTGACCGCCAAAGTTGGGTATCTCTGATCTAACATCAAAGCAAGGCTTTTGCTATCACTATTGGAAATATTCTTCTGAAGCTTTCTGAAATGTTATAATCAGAGAAAAAAATTATTACAGTAGCCTCTGGCCATGGCTGGAAGTTTTTCTTTCCTTTCATATATTTTTATCAACCTAACTATCTTCATTTTATATAAGATAGAAAGGATAAGATTCCAGGGTGACCCATTTTGTTCTGCTAGTTGGGGAAATGCAGGGTGGGGCCAGAGACAGCCAGGAATTAGCATACTCCCTTCAAAGCAGTAGAATGTAAACTACCTTCTTGCATTTAATCCAGTTCTCTTTGTACCACTTTTTCTCTAGATAGGTATCTCTAATAATACAATTTAAAACAGAACAACAGTTTTATCAAATAATTGCCTCTAATTAGAAGGTTCTTGGTATACACAGCTTTTGCAATTCTTCTTTCCAATAACTTCTGCACTTTTACTTGGTCTTTTAGGTGACCCCATTAAGCAGCATAACTGAGAATTCACAGTTAGGAGCCCTGTTCAGCCAAATTAATTAAGTGCCATTTTTCTTCTGGGAAGAAACTAGCTGTTTAGATAAATATATTAATTGAGTGTTTGTTTCTGTTTTTGTAATCATACACAGAATCCCTTGGCACAGTTATATCTTGTGCCCAAGTCTTCTTTGAAATATTTCTTTCAGATTTTTCCGTCAGCTTTTGAAGACACCTATGATTTTCCTATATCAAAAAATAATTTATGATGTACATCTCCTCCAAATTTACTACACAGGCTTACCAGCTTTATATTGCTTCTTGACTTTGAAGTAATTTCAGGAGGCTGCTGATCTTAGGGTGATTGTGTATGCACTCATTCTCACAAGCCAGGACTTGGCGCAGTTTCCTTAGTCCCTTGAGGTTTGTAGACCAGTGTCACTGAGATGAGTCCACTATTATCCCTCAAGGGGAGCCACGTCACAGGTGCTGCCCTGGAGAAAACAGCATGCTCAAGGACTTCCTTCAAGGTCCAGTGGCTAAAACTTCACACTTCCAATGCAGGGAGTCAAGGTTCGATCCCTGGTCAGAGAACTAGATCCCACAGGCCTCAACTAAAGATCCCATATGCCACAACAGAAACCCGCACAGCCAAATAAATGAATAAACATTACAAAAATAAAAAAGAAATAGCATATACAAAGATGGATATGACATGACCCTTGCCCTCAACAGAAATAAACCACAAATAACCTGGAATAGATGTGAACAGTTCTGAAAGAAAAGAAAACTGTTTCACAGAAGTGTTACTAAACATTATTAATCTGGGCAGATATGTGAGAAGGAGGGTATAGTAACTGCATTTAAAATACAGTAAAGGATGGGCCAAAATCTAGTTCAGCTAAAAATGCTTGCCTTGGGCACTTACATGATTACAACCACCAGGTAAGGTGAAGAGTGTATTTTAACTGAGATTCTGGAGAACTTTTAATTCCTACCTGGGAAGTTTGAATTTTGGTATGCAATGGGAGTCTCAGAAGGTATTCAAGCTGGAAATATATATGTTCAGAACTGTAATGTGAGGGATAATCCACAAACATCCTAATTTGTCTTTGGAGACATCAAGGGATAACTCTCTGAATAATGGCCATAGTTACTTCACTAACCCATCCTTTATTCACTGCATCATTCAAACAAAAAACATCCCTTAGGGACTTAATACTGTATTAGTGACAGTATCAGTTGCCTAATCTGGCAGTATGTAACCCATGGTATATACAAAAATGTATCAGATATGATAACATTCATAGTTCAGAAGAAAAGACGTATGTGCTAAGCCGCTTCAGTCATGTCTGACTCTTTGCAACCCTATGGACTGTATCCCAGCAGGCTCCTCTGTCCATAGGATTCTCTAGGCAAGAATCCTGGAGTGGGCTGCCATGACCAACTCCAGGGGATCTTTCCGACTCAGGGATCGAACTCGAGTCTCATGTTTCCTGCATTGGTAACCGGTTTCTTTACCACTAGCACCACCTGGGAAGCCCAGAGAGTACAAAAATAACTACAGAGTAACTTTCAACAAAGATAGAGGATCTGAGAAAAATTCATTAAAAAGTAGTCTAAATATTGGACTCAAATGAGTTACAACTTTATAAAATTTATTTTATAGATCATCTTAAGGAGAAATAGGCATATATAGAAAAAACATTTGATTTGAGGGATTCTAGGTTAATATACCCGGAGAAGGCAATGGCACCCCACTCCAGCACTCTTGCCTGGAAAATCCCATGGACGGAGGAGCCTGTGGGCTGCAGTCCATGGGGTCGCGAAGAGTCGGACACGACTGAGCGACTTCCCTTTCACTTTTCACTTTCATACATTGGAGAAGGAAATGGCAACCCACTCCAGTGTTCTTGCCTGGAGAATCCCAGGGACGGCGGAGCCTGGTGGGCTGCTGTCTATGGGGTCGCACAGAGTCAGACACGACTGAAGCGACTTAGCAGCAGCAGCAGGTTAATATACCACCCCGAAAGTACCTGCTTAAAAAGTGTGAAAGTTCCTGCTTCTCTTTTAGAGATGACTCCCATTGAATTATTTCAAAGTACTTCAGCACCATTTGGCCTATTTGAGTATAGTTTGCAATGGATCAAGAAAATATGTGGCTCACCAATGCACCTTCATAATATCTTAGTGTAAATTAGTTTATCAGGTCACATTTTTTTTCCCATAAAAGTAATTTAAGAGGAAAATAATTTGCAGTTTTGATAGCATAAGATGCCAAAAGATAATGTAGCTCTCAGAGTCAAGATCAGGAAGATGATACATTGAGCGTGAACCACAGGGTTAGGTAGAAGTTTGAAAGTGATAAAATTACTAGTCAGGCACCAGGTATTCAAACTTGAGAAAAGGTTATTTGTAGGGGGAAAAGTAAGTCCTGGAAATTAAACCCACCTCATGGTTTTCCTTACTACTGGTTCTATTCATGACTAATAGTGCTGGACATAAAAATCCTGGTTCTACTTCAAACTCACATAATACCTGTAGGGTTTTTGTAGCAGACTTCCCTGATGGCTCAGAGGTTAAAGCATCTACCTGCAATGTGGGATACCTGGGTTCAAGGGTTTTTGTAGTACCTCCTGATAAATATGCTGGTTCTATTCCAAATTCATATTTTAACTAAATTTTTCATGAAATAAAACCCAAAACTTAAAAAAAAAGAAACTGTCTTGGATGAAGTCACAATATGATTTTTTTCCTCCTTGAAATTTTCATTTGGTTTGAAGAAATTAGAGAATGAAGCTGACTACAGTAACTGGCTTTCATTTCTTAGTCCATCCAATTGTTTTTCTGGAGATTGGCTCATTTCCCTGTTTTACAGATCACTGAAACCCGTTGTGGTCACTGAGTGCCATCCATCTTATTTTGGATTGACTTTGTGAATCACACACATTTAGAGTAGACGATGGGGATAAGTAGAATCTGAGAACAAAGACCTCACACTGGATAGCTATGTGACACCTAAAATCAGATTTGACAAAAATGAAAGGAGACAGCTTTGAAAGCAATAGATATGACAAATATGGCACATCCCATGACCCTGCAAAGAAAACATTCACAATTCTGTTGCACAAATAACACTGATGCATATTTTCAGAAAGTCTTAAACATCATTTTAAACATACTTGGTTGCATGTATGTATGTGTTTGGAGTTAGTTGCTTCCAAAATCATCACTCCTTCCATATCATTGCAAACTTTAATTTCTATCTCTTTTCTAAGTTTATTTTTCTCCTTTCATCTTTCTGGCTTGAATATTTTTTTATTGCACCTCTTTGGTTTTGTATTTTATACTTAACACTTATTTGATGCTTTTAATCTTCAAAGCTCCTGAGAACATTACCTAATTAATCCTCTCCACATCCTTACAGTCTTGCAAAAATTTTCGTTATTAGATTTTTTTCTTTTACACATGAGGAAATATAGGCAAGTTAAATGGCTTACCAAAAAAATCACAAAAAGTGTGTTGTAGCCTGTACTGAGACTTCTGTGCTCAATCACATTGCTCTTGCATCTTCCATTTGCTGTCTTCTTTCTGGCGATCTCTGCTATAATGTGTTTGTTTGATATTATATGTTTTCCTTATTCATATTTCAATCTCTCACAAGGTAGAGTGGATGTCCTTCTTTTAATCCTTTTTTTCTGTTATTTTTCCATTTTGTCGGTACTTTTTTTCTCTTATCCTATTTTTGTGTTTATTTGTAATTTTATAAGCCTTTACAGCCACTTCCATATTCTTAACCTATTTGCAATTCTTACTTTAATACAAGACTTAATTAGCCTGTCCGTGATTACAATGGAAAAAACAATAGCTTTAAAAGTCGTTGAGATTGAACACTGACTTCTCCATTTGCTCTAATAGGTTGGTCAAATAAGTTAATGCTCTGGTATATGATATGTTTATCTACATATTATAAAATAGAATATATATTTCACTGGATTACTATAAAGATAAATGTGTAACACATACAAAGTGCCTAGCATAGTGCACAATTTCAATTCTTTTATTCTTTTTTAGTCTCCATTACTTTTTTTAAATTTTAGAATATTTTGCATATGTGAAAAATTTAAGATCTTAAGTGTATCATTTTATGATTTTTAACAAATATATACCCTGTGTAAACATCATATAGCTCAAGATAGACCTTTCCATCGTCCTTGATGGTTTCTTAATGACTGTGTTCAGTTATCTCTTCCAAGGCAGCAAGTATCTGATTATTACCATCCACGAGTCTCGGTTATTCTAGAACTTTAGTAAATGGAATCATTCAGTACTTACACTTTACCATCCATCTTCTTTCACTGATCATCTATTTTGAGATCCATAAGTGTTGCTGAATGTTGTATCCATAGTTCTGACCTTTGTGCTTCAAATTTTGACAAACACTTAAGTTGTTCCCAGTTTGAAGCTATTATGAGTAATTCTTCTTTGTACGTGCATTCTTGTAAAAGGCTTTGTGAAGAAATATTTTTATTTATCTTATGCAAATACCCAGGAATGAAATTTCTGAATCAGAGGGCTTGACTTTGTAAGATAAGATTTTGCCAATTTTGCATAATATTTGTACCATTTTACACTGGCCCCAGTAATGTACGAAAGCATGGTTGTTTCACTTGTCAACACTTGATACTGACAGAATTTTAAATTTTAGTCATTCTGTTTGGTGAGAAGGGCTGTTTAATTATGAATTTCTTTGGCATTTCTTTGATGACTCATGATGCTCAGCAATAATTGGCCTAGATCTTTCCTTGTTATATCTTTTCTAAGAGTAATTTTTGTCTTCTCTAAGCAATATTTATTATTCAGTATATTTTTAAAGTAATAAATAAATTAGAATACTTCAGTTAATTTTCTAGTTTTAGCTTTATAGAAGTTATTACAATAGAGATTGTTATGTTAACAACAAGAAAAAATATATGGCCAATTCTGCTATTTTACTTATCGGTACTCCCAATATAAAACTGACAAGAACTATCAGTTGTCCCCTTTTGATAAAACAAGCATTAGATTTTCTTCTGAAACAGAATAATCTTTTAATTTTCTACATTAGGTGAAAAGTAGAGGACTTTCTAGGCTTTTTCATGCAAATGGAAAATAATGCTGAAAAACTTACAACAGAGCACTGATTTTCACTAAAGTAATGTTGGAGTTTGGAGAGCAAGCCATATAAAAAAAACGAGCAAAAGACTTCATTAAAATAGACATGAATTAAGTAACTTGACGGACAATGACAGATAAACACAATCCAAATTTGTGTCACTTATTGGAATGTGATATATCTGAAAATAGATGTCAGAGAGGAAGAGAAAAAAAGATCAGGAATCACCCAACATAGAGTGCAGTTTTCTCCTGAGAAGAAGGCGTCAGCCTTTCTATCTTCTCCCACTTTCCATTACTGGGCACAATTTTACCTCTGGATAGTAAAGCTCAAAATAAATATAATACTTTTACTAGCTGTCACTACCGAAAAAAAAAAAAAATGCCCTCAGATGTTTTTCTTTAACATAGTTTAGTTACTTTAACATTTCTTTTCTACTTGCTTATCCATCACTCACTTTAGAAAGTATTGGAATATAAGAATTTAAAAAAAATAATAAGATTAAAGTATATAGAGAGAGCTGATTGCCTTTAGGCTGTTTAGTCTGGTAGCAAAATAGTTGACCAAGTTGCTGACTTCAGTTAGCTGAACTACTGAGCTAAGTCAGCTACCTGTGATACTATTGATTTCCCAACTAACAACCTAAAAGAAAGAGAAAAAAAAAAAAAGAGTCTGTAAGCCAATTAGTCCTGTCATTGTATGACTTGAGAGACATATATTACACAATCTATCTGCCTATCTGCAATATATAATGATAGATAGTTATAGAGATAGAAAAATGAAAATGAAAGACCCCCAGTAGGGACCTCCTTCTTTTAGTAACTATATTTGCATTCTCACAATTAATAATATGAAACTATTATATTAATCAATTCCTAATATTTCTTGAGTGTCCATAATATTCTAGCACACTGTGTTCAAATTGAGCTGACAGCAGGAAACCAACCAGAGACAATCCATACTCACAAGTTCAGCTTTTTCATCCTCACTTCAGAATAGTTGATGTGTATGGGTGCAAATATGTGTGTGTGTGTGTGTGTGTGTGTGTGTGTGTGTGAGCGCATGCAAAGAAGCACATGAAACCCCAGGAAAAAAAATCCTATGAAACTGTAACCACAAAAAGAAACACTCAATTCTGTTTTTGGCTGAGGACAGGATGCTAGTAAATTTTCAGTAATACCACTTTCTTAATTCAAGTTCCCTAAAAACAGAGTATGAGAAAGGAATTCATGTGTAGTGATTTATTAAGAAAGTGCTCCCAGAGGGAACCTGTAAGGTAGTGGGGGAAGTAAGACATAGAAGGTGAAGCCAAGCAAGGATATAATTTCTTATCATCCCAATTCCAGTTTTCAGGTTAACACAGCTGGGGAGCCCCGAAGTATAAAATTATATCTAACTTCCCACAACATCCCCTTAAGGCAATGGAGTTTAGCACTCATACTCCTGCACCAATCAATCACTGACTATGAGCTACCTCAAGAGATGTTAAAAAAGAACTCAGCCACTTCCATCTTTTTAGAATTTCCAAGAGTAGTCTTCTGATCTACCTATGGTCCCAGAGTAAAGGCACCATAAAATAGAAAAAACAAGAAAAAAAGAAAAAATTCAGTTGGTGAAATTGCTCTTACCTATTAGCATAAATTTTATAAGTTTCAGATGCTTAGGTTGGTCACAAGACAAAGAAATATGGAAACAATCCATTCTCAGAAATAGACAGGCTAAGAGTGAGGAAGTTTGGGAAAATATAGTCCTGGTTTTGTGTTTAGCAAAGGAAAAAAAAAAAAAAAATGAGTGCTTTAGAAGTTGATGCTCCTGGTATTTCCAAAGAGATAGCTATTGATTCTGTCAGTTTTGCAGAAAAATCATAACTCTTTACAAAACCGTAAAAAGCAGAGCCCAAAGAAACTGAAGATAGATGCACAGAACTTGTAAAAAGGATCCAAGCAGGTCTAAGCAGGGCACTGATTGTGCTCAGTATAACTCTCATACTTGGATGGAAGCACATAAGCAGTTCAGGAAGAATCTGGGATGTTGGATAAGTACTGCAAAATCTGCTAAAGTGGGGTTCTTCTGTTCCACCAAGCTATCTCAGAGAAGAGAGAAATAATTTCAGTTGCTTACCACTTTTCTCTGTGCATGTTAGGAGGACAAGAAAAAGAAAAGTAGAATAATCATAATGATACAGTGATGTTACCCTAATCATAGAAACTTGTGGAACTTACAAAAGAAAAAATGCCGATGTGAAGGAGCTATTAGTTGAAGCCGACCCTCCCACCTGGCCTGGCCAAAGTGAAAGAGAGACAAGAGGAGTCAATCTTGGAGTGATAGAATCTAACAGAAAAGAAAAGGAAGGGGGATTAAAAACTCAATTGGCTATTGCTGGCTTTGAACTTGGAAAAAAGATCACTAGCCAAGAATTGCAGTAGCCTCTAGAAGATGGAAAAGGCAAGAAAACAGGTTCTCCTTTATTATCTCTAGAAGGCAAACAGCCTTAATGACACCTTGATATTATCCCAGATAGATGAATTCAGATTTCTTCACTCCAGAGCTGTAAGATAATACATTTATATTAAACCAGTGTCTGTGGTAATTTGTTACAGCAACAATGGAAAACTAATATGATTTCTTAATTAACTCTTCCTATTTTCAGAAAGAATGATGCTAATAATTAGTAAACATCTGTTGAGACTCATAAAAATCAGCTTTTTTTAAAACAATTTCATGTTCCTAGAGAACTACCTCAGTGTAGCAAGAACTAATGAGCAGGGTTTGATTCTTTTTCTAAGAGTTTATAGGGGGAAAAAATGTCTATCTTGATCTAGGGCTAGCTAGCCTCATGATTGAAAGGGTGGAAAACACTCAAATCTTCCTGAGAGTGTCCTTGATTGGATAAATCACAGGTTGGTTAATCTGTCAGACTACCCTTCCAAAAAATCAAGGATCTTATTACCAAGAATCTGTTCAGCAAGAACCATTGCCAGTAATCAAATACCAAGGCATTTTCTGACAGTGGTAATTAATAATAGGGATTTGTTTATTGGCCTGTAAAACTATCAGAGTATGTGTTTCCCATTGCAGAGGCATCTTTTAAATGACAAACACACAAAAACAACCCATCACAAAGAGGATCATCAAACATCATACAATTTGTAATAATTTGTTGGAATGGATTTCTACTATTCTTGAAAATAAATTTAGCATGTGTCCTCCAGCCAAAAAAAATAAAAGAATAAGAAAGAAAAAGATGACATAGGGGTTTGGAGTAAATAAATTTTGAATTCTTTATTCAAAAGTTTTAACATCATATCTCATCAAAGGTTCTGGGAATGTGCTAAGCAATAGGTACGAAAGTGAAAATGAAGTCGCTCAGTCGTGTCCGACTCTTTGCGACCCCATGGACATTAGCCTACATCAGGCTCCTCCATCCATGGGATTTTCTAGGCAACAGTACTGGAGTGGGTTGCTGTTTCCTTCTCCAGGGAATCTTCCTGACCCAGGGATCAAACCCAGGTCTCCTGCATTGTAGACAGACGCTTTCCCATCTGAGCCACCAGGGAAGCAATAGGTATAGTTAATTCAATACAAGAAAGATTTTTTTTTTTCCAGTAGATATTAACATCTATTTCTTCTCTCATTAGCAGTTCTATGTCATCACAATGATATGTGCTATTTTTCAGATTCAAAGTTAGAGTGAGAATGGTCAGTATTAGCCCATCTATGCTAAAATGTTCACTGACCAATTGCAGCAATAAATGGCAATATAAATCCCCCAAAATGGGGCAAGGGTTAGGGGCTGAGGGAGTGGGTCCAAAGAAAGAAATTTGTGGACTTGTGTGCTTCCTAGCAACTGTTTCCATAGTTATCCAAAACATAGCACTGCCTCCTACTTTTCTCCCCTGCCCTGTTACCCCTCTCATTAAGCATAATTTTACTCAACAGCAAAGACTAATAAAGCAGAACCTTTTGATGAACTCTGGATTTCTGTGAATGCCTTTGGCATTTTCTCAGTAGCCAGTTACTATAACAATTGCAGAGTCATAGGGAACAACCTCAGACTGGCTAATAAAGGTAATTATTTCTTTTTTATTATTATTATAGCAGGTCAATTAAGGGAAAAATAGAGCTGTAACTTTCACAGATTTAATACAGAATCTTGTGGAAGGTCAATTTTCTTTATTTTATCTAGAAATCTATTGGCTATATCATCATCTATTATAGTATCTATTATAGAGGACTTCTCTGGTGGGTCAGACAGTAAAGCATCTGCCTACAATGCCAGAGACCTGGGTTCAATCCCTGGGTTGGGAAGCTCTCCTGGAGAGGGAAATGGCAACCCACTCCAGTATTCTTGCCTGGAGAATCCCATGGATGGAGGAGCCTGGTAGGCTACAGTACATGGGATTTCAAAGAGTTGGACACAACTGAGAGACTTCACGTTCACTTTCAGTATAGCATAGGTAATAAGAGTTACCTGGAAGGAAACTGTTTCATTAATAGCCTTCTAACATGTTGGGTTAAAAAAAGCAAGGCTGTTGTATGGTGAAATAATCTGTGTAATCCTGCAAAAACATAGGCACAAATATATAAACACTATATCATAACTGAGATTGATGTATGTGTGCATGTATGTATATGTATACATATACCAAGTATATGTGTGTTTGCACATTGTCAATTTCTGTAAAAGTTAAATCAAGATTGTTGTCTCTAACAGACATGTTAAAACTCTAAGTAGCAATGCTATTTAGGAGAAGCTTGACTTTGTCACCCCTCCTAACACAATCCCTGGCGTATGCTTGCTACTCAATAAATGTTTGTGTTAATAATCAAAGTTTTCCTCCTGCATAATTTCAGTTTTTCTCTAAATTCTTCATACTGTGTTTAAGAAAACATTGCATTCTTCCTCCAATGCATGCTGTTACTGACAGTCCAATATCATCAATCAGTAATGAGGTACTTAATTCCCAGGACCCATCTGAGCCTTCCTGAGGCAACAGTTCTCGAATGAATTGAAGCTTCTTTACTATTTTCTGTCTCTTCTTACTACCACTATGCTTTCTTAAAACCAACCTGATATTTTTGTTTGTTTGTTTCCTCCAAATGTGTTTCCATGTTAGGTAGAAGCTTACCTAAGTTTGTATCCTATTCCAGGTTTTATTAGTGGCTGGTAACAGGTTAATATTCTTCCTCTTTCTGAGCAACAGCTAGGGGAATGTCACCAGAGCTCTACTGGATGCAGAGTGATAATAGTAGAAGTCATCATCATCATGGTGGTGGTTTATGGTCGTTTAGTCACTAAGTCGTGTCCGACCATTGTGACCCCATGGACTGTAGCCCACCAGGCTCCTCTGTCCATGGGATTCTCCAGGCAAGAACACTGGAGTGGGTTGCCATTTCCTTCTCCAGGGGATCTTCCTGACCCAGGGATTGAACCCAGGTCTCCTGCCTTTCAGGCAGATTCTTTACCCACTGAGCTATGAGGGAAGATCCTCCTTCCTCCTGCTGGAAGTAAACATCATCATCATATTTATAGCTAAAAATGTTGTAGCCCTTATTCCCAAGTATGTATTTCCCACATCTACCTAGGAAAGATTCACTTTTATTCAGTACAGTCCATGGGGTAGCAAAGAGTTGGACAGAACTGAAGCGACTTAGCATGCAGGCATGCACGCGTGGCATATGTTACATTGAATGTTGTCCAGTAAATTCAGCTGGTACTCAGTTTTTCATAACTTTTGTTGTTAATTGTAAATAAGCCAAGATATTTGTTTGGAGTCAGTGATACATGAAAATAATCACTGTTATTTAAAAAATTAGTTCCACAAAACACACTGCTTGCAATAGATAATCCATAGTTAATGATCGATAGTATTATCCGGTTGCTTGCAGATTCTCATTTCCTAACATTTGTACAGCTTTCTGATTTAAAAAGAAAATACCTTTCTATTTAGTGAAGCAACATGTGGAAAACCATTTTGTAACTCAATTTCTCAGCTCCTTCCTCCTGCTGGAAGTACAGCTTTTAGGGGCATGTGTGAAATATTGGACTTGCTTCTCATTATCACCTGCTAATTACCTACTGTGAAGAATGTGTTACCTGATAATGACACATTGTAAAACATTGATCAAAGCTTTCCCTGGAACACAGAGGCAACAGTGTGAACTTCTTTGTTTTCAGTGACTTAGGTTGTCACTAATAGGGGAAAATTTTAGGGCCTGCTAATTTCATAAACTCACCACAGCCTCTCTTTACCAATAGATAGATAGATAGTTATTTTCATCACTTTTTATATCTGTGAGAGCTTGAGGAAAAAATCATTTTCAAAGACCACTAGACCCTCTCTGCATGGTATCCACACTTATTGCATGTTGCATATATTTATCCCTAAGTGAGTATACATTGCAAGTTGTCATATCTACATGTATCATATAGTGTAAGATAAAGATATGGGTATATTTTATACATAGTAATATAATATATATAGTAAGTGGAAATAATGTTTAAAGCACATATCTATATCCTGTGGGCATTTTACTCCAAAGATTGTATTGTAACAACTATAAACAATTCCACTTTTTCTTTTTTTTTCTTTTTTTTGGCTGCAGCTTGTGGGATCTTAGTTCCCAGACCAGAGATCAAACATAGACCAAGGGCAGAGAAAGTTCTGTCATAACCACTGGACTACCAGGGAATTCCCCACTGTGCTTTTACAATTAAAAAGAAAGACAAGATGGGGTCCAATGAATTCAGATGGGCATGTAAAGATGTAAAAGATGATTTTAATTGCAAATCTAAGAATAAACTCATACGTAAAACTGGGTTAACAGAAGTTAAATGGTAAAATACTATAATACTATAATAAGAAGCAAACAAACAAAAGAAGTTTTGTGTCCTAAATTTTATCTCTAAAGTTTATAATATTTTAGTCTCATGAATTGTTATTAAAGATAACACATTGAAACAGCTATTTTGGAGAAACAAAAATAAATGTAAAAGTAAATTGCTAAAATTTGTAATTTTTCTCAATTTGGAAATCACTGAAATGTTGGAATAAGAAACAGTTCTCAAGCCAGAATAAACACCAGAGGTATGAGTTGAAAAAATAGGTTAATAAATTAATTAAATTTCTTTCTCCCTTCAGTCCCAGGATGGGAATCATTGGATACCGGTACAATGCTGCTATCACATCGATAAGGTAAGCATGTTTGTTGCAGAATTAGTCATACAAAAATCTTTGTTTCTCAACATGGGGAGAGCTTTTACAGATGAAAATCTCTGGACTCTTAAATAAACTCTGGAAGGGAGAATGCTGATAAAATCTAGACATTTGTATTTTTAAACACTCATGAGGTACTGTAGGAAAATGTATGAATTCTGTTTTTTTTTTTTTTTTTTTTTTGCTTTTACATTTCTCTCTAGGTTTGACCCTTTTCTTAATAGTAATTTTATTTTCATCTCATTCAATACTAATGCAAAGAAATGCTGTATCTTTCCTATGCTGTTGTTGTTTAGTCGCTAGTCCAACTCTTTTGTGACCCCATGGACTGTAGCCCAGCAGGCTCCTCTGTTCTTGGGATTTCCCAGGCAAGAATACTGGAGTGGGTTGCCATTTCCTTGTCCAGGAGATCTTCCCGACCCAGAAATTAAACCCTCGTCTCGTGTCCTGCATTGGCAGCCGGATTCTTTATCACTGAGCTTCTTTGGTTCTTTACGAAAGAAGCCCATCTTATACATTTTCGTATTTTTCCCAGCCAAGATTCAGTTTCTTTCAGTTAGTCTCTCTCCCTCCTCCAAGGTCTGTGACCATTCACAACTGTTTTCTATAACTAGGTGTATTAACCTCTCTCTGGTCTGAAACAGTTTAAACCAGTGATTCTCAGTTGTCGTTACACTTCAACATGCATCAATAGAAGCCTTATTGACGTTCAGCTTGATTGGCCCCTCACCCAGAACTTCTGACTCAGCAGTTTTGAGATGGTAACTGAGAGTTTGCGTTTCTAATAAGCTCACAAGCGATGCTAAAGCTACTAATCCCAGGATCACACATCCAGAGCCACTGCTTTTGAATATCAGACTATCTCCCCAGGAGAGGAGGAAAACAACTTTAAACAACCTTCTTGTTAACTGAATTTTCATATTTCTTTTGCTGTTGTTCAGTCACTCAGTGATGTCCTACTCTCTGGGACCCCGTGGACTGCAGCACGCCAGGCTTCCCTGTCCTTCACCATCTCCTGGAACTAGCTCAAACTCATGTCTATCAAGGCAGTGATGCCATCCAGCCATCTTGTCCTCTGTCTTCTGCTTCGCTTCCTGCCCTCAATCTTTCCCAGCATCAGGGTCTTTTCTAATGAGTTGGCTCTTCGCATCAGGTGGCCAAAGTATTGGAACTTCAGTTTCAGCGTCAGTCCTTCTAAAGAATATTCAGAATTGACTTCTTTTAGGATTGACTGGCTTGATCTCCTTGCTGTCCAAGGGATTCTCAAGAGTCTTCTCCAACACCACAGTTCAAAAGTATCAGTTCTTTGATGCTCAGCCTTCTTTATGGGTCAACTTTCACATCCATACATGACTACTGGAAGAACCATAGCTTTGCCTAGATGGACCTTTGTTGTCAAAGTAATATCTCTGCTTCCTAATTACTGTCTAGGTTGGTCATGGCTTTTCTTCTAAGCAGCAAGCATCTTTTAATTTCATGGTTGCAGTCACCATCTGTAGTGATTGTGGAGCCCAAGAAAATAAAGTCCTTTCACTGTTTCCATTGTTTCCCCATCTATTTGCCATGGAATGATGGAACCAGATGCCATGATCTTCTTTTTGAACATTGAGTTTTTAAGCCAGCTTTTTCACTCTCCTCTTTCACTTTCATCAAGAGGCTTTTTAGTTCTTTGCTTTCTGCCATAAGTGTGGTGTCATCTGCATATCTGAGGTTACTGATATTTCTCCCTGCAATCTTAATTCCAGCTTATGCTTCATTTCTCATGATGTACTCTGCATATAGGTTAAATAAGCAAGTGACAATATACAGCCTTGTCATGCTCCTTTCCCAGTTTGGAACCAGTCTGTTGTTCCATGTCCAGTTCTAAATGTTGCTTCTCAACCTGAATACAGGTTTCACAGGAGGCAGGTCAGTTGGTCTGGTATGCCCATCTCTTTAAGAATTTTCCACAGTTTGCTGTGATCCATACAGTCAAAGATTCCTTTAGGCATTGCTTTAAGTTTAAAATGATATGAAGGATTCAATTTGTAATATAAAGCAATTACAATTAACCAAACAAAAATATTGACTTAAATTTAAGTTTGTTTTATCAGTGTAACCATGGGCTAAGCAAGTGGCTTGGAATAAAGAATCTGACTGCCAATGCAGGAATTGTGGATTCAGTCCCTGGGTCAAGAGAAGATCCCCTAGACAAGGAAACGGCAACACACCACAGAATTCTTGGCCTGGGAAATTCCATGGACAGTGGAGTCTGACAGGCTATCATCTATGTGCTTACAAAGAGTCAGACATGACTGAACAACTGAGCATGCACACACACATCAATGTAACCATAAGCCAAAATACATCTTTTTCATATATTTAATGAGTAGACTCAATTAGTTTTATCTGGTAAGAGTAATGTTTTTTTTTTATCTTTTTTAAATATATGAAACAATATCAGTAACATCATTTAAAATATTTTCAGTAATAATTTCTTAAAAATTGTAAACTTCAGAAACAGGAGCTTAAAATCACAACACTTCAGAATAAATCATTTATGTCAATACGTATGTAAGCTTTATTTAAATATCTTCCTTTGTTAAGATTGACTGATGTTATGTCAGAAATGTATCTTTAAAGTAAAGTATATGGATTCTTGTGGCTGGGCATATTTCAGTGCTTTGAGAGACTTGGAATTTTGGAAGTGAAATCACCTTAGATATCAATTAGTCTGTGAAGTCTGAATTAGAAACCAAATTACAGGTTTTGGTCTTGATATTTTAGCCAATATACTACTTATCCTAGGGTAATGTTTAACCAAATTTCAAACTCATTTTACTTATTTGTAAAAATTGTATTTCTGTTAGTGGATGAAAAATAGATGAATAAAATATAGTGTGCATATACAATGGAATATTATTAAGCCTAAAATAATGAAGAAAATCATATTACATGCTACAGCATAGGGGATATTTAAGACAGTGTGATAAGTAAAATAATCTAGTTGCAAAAACAAATAGTATATGATTCCACTTACATGAATTATTTAAAGTAGCCAAATTTATAGAAACAGAAAGTGGATGGTAGCTTTCAGGGTTTGTGTTGACGGGAATTGCTATTTACTAAATGCAGAATTTCAGATTTGCAAGATAAAAAAGTTCTGGAGACATTTCACACCAATGTGAAAATATTTAACAATACTTAACACTACTTAACATAGTTAAAGATAATTAAAATGATATTTAGAGATAGTTAAAATGTAAGTTTCTTCCCAACCAGTGTTTGGAAGAACTAGGGCTAGAACTCTTTGCTCCTTGTTCAGATTAATGACCTTTCTATTAAATCTTGGAAGATTCAACAAATTCAGCATAAATTGATGCTCTGTTAGAGTTTTTTTTTTTAATATTTAATCTATTTCTGGATGTAATAATTCTGAATAGGTATTTTGCAAAATCTTTACTGACACACCAACAATACTCTATTCTATACATTAATATGTGGTATAGTTACACAAACCATTCATTTTAAAAATATTTATATGACTATGATACCAGTTGAACAATACAGTTGCACTGTAAAGTTTATGTTCACCTTCTTTTTAGCTCTTTGGGCTTCCCTGCTGGCTCAGCTGGTAAAGAATCTGCCTGAAATGTGAGAGACCTGGGTTAAATCCCTAGGTTGGGTAGATTCCCCAGAGAAGGGAACAGCTATCCACTCCAGTGTTCAGGCCTGGAGAATTCCATGGACTATATAGTCCATGCGGTCACAAACAGCCAGACACGACTGAGAAACTTTCACTTTCACTTTAGCTCATTAGTTATTTACTCCATTGGGGAAGGCATATTAATTAGCAGTGATTCACACAATTAGAGACATAAATGCACCCTTAAAATGTTAGGTGTTTTGTCCTATTGACAGAAAACACAAAAAAGTTATCCTTTGTTCTCTTCAAGTAGACATGAAAAAGCATCATGTCTTCTGGCTGAAAAACAAAAAATAAAGCTAAAAAGTTCTGGAATTACTGGTTTTATTCATATTTATGCAGAGGCATAAAACGTGAAGGCAGCCAAATGCAGATCCTGCCACAAACCAATCCTGTCACAATTCATACTTCTTCCTTTCAATTGCGTAGCAACCAGATCTTCCAAAGATGATCTTCGGGATGATATATTTAAATTATTCTAGATGCTACTTTTCTAGCTAAGACCAAAGTTTAATTCATTCTGCCCTATAAACACACACAAATAGTAGGAAGTAAATACTTCTTATGCTATTCCTCAGGATTTTCATTTTTCATTGCAGCCATCAGAATTTACTTCCAGATCATCATGACAATAAATCATCTTCCTTCAAGTGTCTAACCAAAAAAATCAAGGAAGCCTACCAAACACATAATTTACTGACATGTGGGCATGAAACTAACCTAGAAAGCTTATTTTTTTAATAAAAATATAATTAAGACAAATATAATATCTCATGGAGTTATATTATATTAGAGCAGTAATTTTCCTTCAGAGAAATCTCATCAGATTATTGGTTAGTTGGCTTAACCAAGTGGACCAACTATTCAATGGCAACACTATATCTAAACTCATGTCTCTAAGCCTGCAGCCCTCTACAGTTTTACTAACATGATGGCACTTTTGCAACAATTTACTTCACTCTATCCAAATCTCTTGACATAGTTGGACAATATTTATCTCCTATACTTTACTGCAAAATGGGTAATTTTGAGATAGGGTAGCAATTCCTTAGAACAGTTAAAAATACTAGATTGAACATGTTTTCCTTCAGGCTTATTTACATTGTGTGCCGTCTTCTCTAAGCTAGCATCAAGCACATTGAAAATTTACTTGAGATAGTCACTTCATTCTCTAAGAACAAAATTTTAAAATTATGTGATAGTCCAATTTTTGTAATCAGGCAGCAGGACCATTCACAATTTTCAGGATAGTTTTATGTGTAAATCCTGAAATTTCAAAAACAAAGCAATCAATATATTTATTTACATTAATTTATTTTCTTTCTTTTTACCCAGAGGTGTATTCTCCATAGTCCCATTAATGCTTACATCAACAAAAATATACAGGCTTTATGATTTTTTAAATTTTTAAAAGTTAGTTCATATGTTTGGAACTAATACTTTGGGGAACTTCTGATTAGTTTCTTGCAACTTATGGGGATTGATATCTTAAGACAAAGTAACATGGTGTCTTAAGCATTTCTCCATTGAAAAGTGATCTTTTAAAAACCTGCTATCCTCTCCACTGACCTGAGAAACCTGTTTACAGCACTGCACTCAAGAGTGACAGTGGATTAATAGATTTTGGATTTTTTTTCTTTTTGGAATTCAGTTTAACTCCAATTTTCTAGACACTGTTATCTGTTTAAGATTATTGGTGACTTTACATTTTCACTTGACAATATAGTTGTCTGAAAATGAACCTTAATTTAGTGTAAATATCTAATTTAAGGTACACTCAAAACCCAATGTGGGGAAAGGTAGACCCATTAATAATTGCATTTAATCATTCTGTTATGAGAATTTAGAGACAGTTTTAATAATTTTGTAAGTTTTCTGAGTTTATCAATTTTTTAAAAAATGACACATTAGTTATAATAGCAGAAATCTAGGAGGAACTCATAGTGTATGTTTAGAAGACTATAAAATGCCCTTATATATAATGTATATGTATTATACATCACTAAAAAAAAACTCTTCATTACTACTGTCTTGTGATAAGCAATATTAATATTTTGTTTTGCAGATCAAAATGTTTCTAAATAATCTTATTTTTGATGAACAAGGGATAGTATTTTTTGTATGTTTTATAACATACTTTTTTCCCTTAAAAATAATTTACATAGAAAGTACAACATCAAGAGTGACCCCTAAGGTAAAATGTGAACTTAAGGTGATAACAATGTGTCAGTGTTTATCTATTATAGCAAATATACCATTCAGGATGTTAATAGTGGTAGAGGCCTTGCAGGTGTGGAGACAGAGATTATATGGGAACTCCATACATCTTATTCAGTTTTCCTGTGAACTTATAATTGCTCTCAAAAGTAAAGTCTATATAAACATACACACACACACAAACACATACTACGTGTGTGTATGTATATATATATATATATATATATATATATATATATAGAGAGAGAGAGAGAGAGAGAGAGAGAGAGAGAATGAAAGGTCACACATTGAATAGTTATTATAATATTTCATAACAAGTGAGTTTATTTAAACAAATGTATTTCATTTGTGGACATTTGTGTATCACTGCAATGTAAATACCTATGTCTAAGATAAATTCCCAGACATAGAAATGTTGAGTCAGGAAACTGAGCATTCCAATATTTTGATTTATTTTGCATCATTTCTTCTATTGTGTTTAGTCAGTTCATCTTTGTCTCAATTTAAGATGTATGCAATATCATGTTTATTTTAATTTACACTGTTATGCTTATTTATGAGATTTTAACACAATTTTATACATCTCATCCATTCATTTATCCATTCTTTCAACTAAAATTTCTAGTTCAAATATATGACTGGCAATATACTAAGTCCTATATACCCAGCCACAGGCAAAAGCAACACAAGCTTCTGTCTTTATGGAACTTACATTGTACCAAGGGGGAAATGCTGTTTTAAAAAACATTACGCAAAATATATGCTGTGCTGATGACTGACGAGTACAAAAGACTAAAATGCAGAGTTGGAAGGAAATGCTTGGATATACAGGGTGGTTGAAATTTAATGTAGGATGGTTATATCAGGGGAGTGTGTAATTTCCTTGGTTCTGTCTCATCACAACAAAAATTTGAAATGATGGACATTAAAGCCCTCAGCACATCGCAGCTCTCAGACAGTGTTACAGCTCAGTTTTGTTTAGAAAATAAAGGAAAATACATCCTCAAGGTGTGAGGGCATGCCAACCCAAAATAAGCAAAGAGAAGACAGAGAGACAGAGAGTGTGCAGGAGAGAGACCCCCGGCCCATTGGCTCCTCTTTTTATGTTTTTTTCCTTCCCCTGAGCCTGCCTTATGTAAATTGGGCTAGCCAGGGGTGCCATTTGTTCTACCTGAGGTCCTCACTCCAGTCCTCAGACCTTCCTTTGTTCTATTTTCATGGGCTTTTCCCTTCCTTGTCTTTTAGCCACCGCCCTTCTGGACTCCATTTTCCTACTCTTACTGCCTAACATTCCCCCCTCAAGAGTTGGGAGGCTCAACTCTTTGGGAATAGGGTCATCGAGGTCTTTCTGGCTACTTCCTGCTGAGCTGAGGTGGTGAGGGGCACTGGGCCTCCCCCTCTTGCTAGTCTCAGGCCTCAGAGTCCTTATAGCAGTGTCCATATAAGGGTGAGTGATATTTTCCATGGTCAGGTGTTGTTTTATGTATCCTTGTTGAACTGGCACTGCATGTGGTAGCTTGTTGACCTGGGCAGAGACCAAATGGGTTAGACAATTGATAATACATGGAGCAATCATAAACAGCATCAATATGGCATAAGAAGGAGTAGTAGGGGCATTAGCCATCTCCAAATTCCCATTGCCAGGATGGCTCAAGTCCCTACTTGTTCAGGGATCAGAAGATCTATCTCCTGTCTGTTTTGGAGTACAACCCCTGCCAAGCAGTGTTGGCTCTTTAGAGCTGTCCTGAGAAATCTTATCCTCAGAAACTTAATTTTTGGGGTGTTCATTAGAGTGGCGCTCATTTGTAGTTCTGAATAGGTATCTGAGATCTCCCAGGGGCTCACAGGTGTGTTGAGTGTCCTCTTCTGTTTTCTTCCATGGACTGACTCATGAGTAGTAAATCCAGGCGTCATGTCCTGGTACCTTGATTGCTGTGGGAGTAGAAAGTATTACAGGGTAGGGGCCCGTCCATGTGGGCTGGAGTTGAGCCTTTGGGGACCCATCTTTCCAGACTTTAATTAGGGCTT
Source organism: Cervus elaphus (assembly GCF_910594005.1). Lineage (NCBI taxonomy): Eukaryota > Metazoa > Chordata > Mammalia > Artiodactyla > Cervidae > Cervus > Cervus elaphus. Next base: position 4,486,844 of record NC_057817.1, on the reverse strand, counting down.
GAGTCCCTGGAGCATATAGTGGTGACTCTTTAGAGTCTTTTGGGTCCTAGTTCACATACCACAAGCGTATATCCTGTTGAAATTTCCCAATGGCCATGGTATAAGACCAGAGGGTCTGAGCCTCTGGATCTAGGAAGAGGTCATTGACATAAACAAAAGGTCTCCCATATAGCATCTATAAGGACTAAAACCAACCTGTTCCTTAGGGGCAATACATGTAGGGAGGAGAGCTATTGGTAAAGCCTCCTTCCATCCCAGGGAGGTCTCCTGGGTTATCTTTTTTATCGCTGACTTTAAGAATTGACTGGCTCTTTCTACTTTTCCTGAAGACTGAGGTCTCCAGGCACAATGGAGATAACAAATAGTGCCCAATGCTTCAGAGACCCCTTGGGTGACCTTAGAAGTAAATGATGTCCCATTGGAACTTTGTAATGACCTGGACAGACCAAATCTCAGAATGACTTCATGGAGCAGTTTTTTTGTTTGTTTGTTTGTTTGTTTTTTACCACCTCCTCAGCCCTCTCAGTCTGGGTGGGAAAGCCTTCATTCCATCCTGTGAATGTATGTATCACGACTAATAGGTATTTATACCCTTGCGAAACTGGCATCTGGGTGAAGTCCATCTGCCAGTCCTCTCCTGGGTAGGTCCCACATCTTTGGATGGGCTCGGCCAGCTGGGGTCTTTGCGCTCCTTGGGGGTTGTTTAACTGGCAAGTGGGACAAGAAGAGATCACTTGCCTTATAGTCGTTTGGAGTCCTATTCCTCTGAAGGGCCTTTCTAGTAATCTTTGGAGGGCCTTTTCCCGTAAATGAGTGGTGGCATGTAAGGAGTTAAACAACTTCCATTGGAGGTTTCCAGGCAGAAAAAGGAGTCCCTTCTTGTGGAACGACCCCATATGATCTTCTTGAAAGCCCTCACTCTTAGCTTTAAGAGTCTCACCTTCAGTATATGAAGGAGTTTCTGGCAAATCAGTCTGTGGAACTAGGGTGGCAACCCCTATTAGGTCACGGTTCTGTAACGCTGCTCTCTTTGCTGCCTGATCGGCTGCTTGGGTCCCTCATGCCACTTCCATGCTCCCTTTTTGGTGTCCTTTACAGCGGGAGCCTGAAACCTCAGTGGGCAGATGTACTGCCTCCAAGAGCCTGAGGATTTGGTCACCATATTTGATTGGGGACCCTCGGGTGGTCAAGTGGCCTCTTTCTTTCCAAATAGCAGCATGTGCATGTAGCACCAGAAAGGCATACTTGGAGTCAGTGTAAATGGCTACTCTTTTTCCTTTTCCCAGCTCTAAAGCTCGAGTCAGGGCTATGAGCTCAGCTAATTGGGCTGAAGTAACTGGTGGCAAAGGTTTAGCATCTATGGTCTCAAAATTGGAGATTACTGCATATCCGGCTCTTCTTTTTCCATCCAAGACAAAGCTGCTACCATAAGTGTACCAGATTTCCTCAGGATTGGTCAGCAGATCTTCCGACAATCCCTCTCAGGGTTTTGTCCAGTGGTCCAAGGTTTCTAGACAAGAGTGAAAGAGGAGAGAGTCCTCGGGGGTAGGCAGGAGGGTGGCTGGGTTAAGAACCTCACAAGGGGATATAGTCAGGCCTGGATTTTCCATCAGCATTACTTGATATCTGAGGATTCTTTGATCTGACATCCATAAATGGCCTCTCCCATTTAGGAGTTGTTCCACCTCGTGGCTGATAAATCTAGTTAGTTTGCTCTCAAAAGAGAGTTTTGAAGCATCTTCTATCAGGACTGCAGTAGCTGCAAGGTATCAAAGGCAGGGAGAAATTTCTTCCCAATAAGGGAGGTGGACAGTCACGGACCACTAGGAACTGGTGGGAAAATACTTGTCCATGTCATCAACAATGTGCTCAGGTGAATCTTTTTGTAATTATTTTTTCCGTAGCACCAAAAATGGTACAGGTTTGGGAGGAGAAGGCTCCAGAGTAGGTTAGGAAAGAGTAGGTAGCCTTTACCTGCTACATCCAGTTGCACCGTTGACTGCAGCCCATTGTTGGTTATCTGTGACAGGTGGGCTGGCTGGGGGATGCGGGGGGAGGCTATGGTGGAGGGGCTTCTTCAGTCCTGTTGCAGGGGAAGGCGGTGGGGAGGCGGGAGGGGGGGAGTGCTTCTTCAGTCCTGCTGAGCCATTGTGAGGGAAGGCTTGGCGCTTGACCTTGAGGCTCTTGGGTCCTGAGGGCAGAGAGCCACCGAATGTCACAGTTGATGGCAATTATAGCAAGCAGTTTTAGGAGACTTGTCACATTTTGGACACTCTTTGGCCCAATGCCCCGCCTGTCTACAGATTTGCCTCGTGCCTTTTCCTTCAAGGACTCGGGGTTTGCCATAGGGCTTCCCTGGAGAGCAGCCAGCATCTGGGCATGCCTTGTCTCTTTCCTTTTCTTCCTCTCCTGGACCTTGGCCTCCCTCTCCTGTTCTCTGTTATAAAAGGTATTGGTGGCTGTCTGGATCATCTCACCTAGAGAGGTAGCAGGGTCCTGCTGCTATAGCTGTTGTAACTTTATTCTGATATCTGATGCACAATGGACAGGAATTTGCCCTTTAAAATCACCTGTCCCTCATAAGAATCTAAGTCCAGATTGGTAAACTTTTGGAGGGCCTCTTTTAGCCTTTCCAGAAAGGCAATGGGGTTGCCTTGTTGGGCTCCTGAGTTATTGCGGAGACCTGGGCATAGCTGATTACTTTTTGCAGGACTTTTTTCAGTCCTGCCTTCACACAGATCAGAAAATGATCACTTTCCCAGATGTGCTAAGGGCCATTATAATTCCAATTAGGATCTGAGGGGGATAAATACCCTACTGGGTATTTATCACTTGACAAGTGAAGCCCCACTGCATACCTTCAGGCTTCCTTTAAGACCCTAGTATGATCAATGTCAGATAAAGTTTGACTAAATATGACCATGACGTCCTTCCACATCAAGTCAAAGACCAAGGTAATGTGTTGGAATGTATCTATATACTTGCCCGGGTCATCTGTATAGCTTCCCCGGTCTTGTTTGATCTCTTACTTAGTTCTAGGACGGAGAAGGGCTTATGGACCTGGGTTGTTCCAAATTCTCCTCCAGTTTCAACTAAGGGACATACTCGAGCTGGCTTCTGTGGAGGGGGAGCTCCCAGATATGAGGGCACGTTTGGATACAAGGAAGGAGCATCAGGCAACTCGGGAGTTGTGGGAGGCTCCAGTCTCTTATGGGGCATGAGAGCTGAACCTTCATGGGGGGTTTCTTTTCTTGGTTGTCTGTGCATAGTAGGCTCACTTTTAGGGCATACAACAATTCCATACTTAAGACAGAGTTCCTTCATATCTCTCAGTTGGGAGAAAATTTGGACATAGGGGATCTCTGTCCATTTCCCTTGTCTTTTGCAGAATAATCTAGCTGCAGGATGGTATTGTAATTTAAACTCCCATCCTCAGGCCAGTGTTCCTTATCCCCCAGAGGATACTGTGGCCACACAGTGGCACAAAAGAATTTTAAACTACTTCTCCTTAGAGTTAGAGGATCGAACCGTTTCCAGTTTTCAAGGATGGAAACTGGAAGGGCGTCTGCCAGGAAGTGGATTGGTTATTTCCCATCTGAAAGACAGTCATGACTGGGAGGAAAAGAAAAATAAAAACTAATAGGCCTCCTTCAGTTTCCATGGTTGGACTTCCTTTGGGGTGAGTCTTTGAGATTTATCCTACCCAATGCTATTGCAGCCTGAGAGCCAGGCATCCCTGGGTTAGGGTGCAGATCCCCAGGCAAGCTGAGTCGTGACAGCCTCCTGGAGATCAAATTCCTGGGCCGGTCAAGGCAGGTCAGCCTCCTGAGAATTAGGTCCCTGGGTAGGTCGAGGCCTCATGGCCTCCTGGGACCCCTGGACTGGCGAATCCCCAAGCAGGTTGAGGCGTGACAACCTTTCAAGGACCAGATCCCTAGGCAGGTCAAGGCAGATTGACCTCCTAGGACCCCCGGACTGGAGTTGGGTGTCCCCAAGGTCTCCAGCATGACCGGTGCTGGGTAGGATTAAGGGGTTGTAATTTTAACTCATTGCCAGTTTGTTCACTGCAGATGGGAATAGACACCCTGATGTAAAGCAATCCAAGCCTGTGCCCTGAGACTGGGAACCTGGTGAAACTGTCATAAGCCTTATCCTCTTACTGCTCTGAGGGAATGTAAGTCACTGATTTCCTCCCCTAGTCCTCCATAAGAGCAGGTTAGGGTGTCTCTAATGGTAAACATTTCCTTGTCATAGACCCACTTTAGGTAATAACAGAAGTAATGACATAGGAGTGGGTTATCTGGCCCTGTTAGGGGCATAAAGAGTATTTTAATAATAGGCTGGGTGGAGCAATGTTGCCTACAAGGGGGCAGGGTACTGGTTGTAGGAGTTAGCAATTGGCTTGAGAACAGATTGGTAAGAGGCAACAGACCAGATGTTCCATAAAAGTGGAGTGGAGATTTGATCCAGGGTTATGTTTGTTACTTTAGGAGAAGGGTGGTAAGGGTTTGGGCCCAAACTGCCTGCAGAGCTAACTCCCAAAGTGGCAAACATTATCCCTGGAAGCCCAATTGCCTTGAAGGGATGCCAGCTGATGGGCTTCTAGCAGGCATTGTATACCTGTCGCCTGCCCTAGTGGGTTCACTGGGAGATGCTGGTGTTGCACGTGCTGTAGGAAACGTGGAAGATGAGGGCCTGAACATCTAGAGGGATTGGATATTATGTGGTGTTTCCCTCCCAAGAGCCAGCTATTTTCTGGTTGTCCCTCCAGAAGACTGTAGAGGCAACATTGTTGGCCTGGCTGGGGCTCGGGAAAAGAGCATGAAACAGGAGGGAAGGGGACAGGGCACAACCTTTGAAAGAATGACATAGCCCAAGGGCATAACATAAACTGATTAAAATCAATTGGGTCTAAAATGACAAGTCAAATTCAAGTAAACCTTAATCCCCAATCTGTAATCTAAATGACACACCCAGAGGTGGCAGGACAGCTCCAAGGCACTGTCAAAAGACAGAGGCGTGGGTGGTTCCTCAATGGTTGGGATGATCCTCCCACTCATTAGCATGTGAATTCACCCAGCTCGAAAAACCTAGCCAGACCACATTCCATGGCCTAAGCCTTTGCCCTCTGCAATGGCCCATACCCTGCAGAATGTGCTTCTCTCTGAATCCTAACAAATCCGCCTCTTACCTATCTTTGTGTCTCTCACTGAATTTTTGCGATGAGCTTCATTAGGTCCTGAAGCCAGGCATTGTGGGTTTTGGCTGGGCTCAAGTCCTGGGACAGAGGAGCTGAAGGACAGGAGGAAAAATCAGTGGGAAAAACGTGCCAAGGAATCCCCTTCATAACCTGCCAGAAAATCTGCTAACTACCTGACCTGTGCTCAGTTTTCATTGGCCTGATCCCTGGCACAAAGAAGATTAAGGACAGAAGAGCCCCCACCAGCTTGGGTAACAGACACTGGGGCTAAGGAGACAGTGCCTTTGGGACATACGAAGGAGTCGCCTCTCCAGAGTCATTCAACTGCACCTACTGCAGCTGGCCTGTTCCTGGGGGGGTCTGAGGAAACAAGAAACGAGATTGTAAAGGAATTAAGATTTTGTTAGGCCTATGTCCCTCCAGCCGCAGGAGTGAGGACCTCCTACCTTAACCGGAGGTCTTCTGCAATCTGAGGCTGAGCTGCGTGAGCTTTCTGCTGAGTTCGTCCTTCGCTGTCCCCGTTTCCAGCACGATGGGCCTCTTGTCACTTCCCCTGCGCTGGGTTTCTTTGCCTTCCGCTTCCACCATGTGAGCTTTTGCCGAGTTGGGCTCCTGCTGTGCTTGACCTCCACCTTGCGGGGGCCGCACTGAAGTTGTTTCAGCCAGGTTAAAACCAAGTCACAGGACCAGAGATGTCAGGGGAGTGTATAATTTCCTTGGTTCTGTCTCATCACAACAAAAATTTGAAGCGATGGATGTTAAAGTCCCCGGCAGGTCACAGTGCTCGGACAGTGTTACAGCTCCATGTTACAGCTCAGTTTTACTTAGAAGATAAAAGGAAAATACATCCTCAAGGTGTGAGGGCATACCTACCCAAAAAATGCGAAGAGAAGAGAGAGAGAGAGTGGGAGAGAGAGCCCCGGCCCTTTGGCTCCTTTTTTTATGTTTTTTCCTCCCCCTGGGCCTGCCCTATGTAAATTTGGCCAGCCAAGAGTGCTATTTGTTCTTCCTGAGGTCCTCACTCCAGTCCTCGACCTTCCTTTGTTCTATTTTTGTGGGCTTTTCCCTTCCTTGTCTTTTAGCCACCGCCATTCTGGACTCCTTTTTCCTATTCTAACTACCTAACAGTTAAATAAGACTCACAGATGTTATGACATTTGAACAGTGATTTAAGGAGTCTTATGGGTTGATCTAGGACAATAACAACAGAAGTGCTGTGTTCATATTTTTTTAAGTTTAAATGTAGACTAATAAGATTTGTTGACAAGGGATAAGAATATGAGGAAAGAAAGAAAAAAAGAATCAAGGATACCTACAAGGTTATTTCATCTGAGCAACTGGAAGAATCACCATTTTTAATAAGAAAGTGGTAAAAAAAGTTTGGGAAGAAAAATTTGACTTTAGGTATATTATATTCTGGGGCTTCCCAGGTGGCTCAGTGGTAAAGAATCTGCCTGCCAATGAAGAGATGTAGGTTTGATCCTGGGTTGAGAAAATCCCTGGAGAAGGACTTGACAGCCCACTCCATTGTTCTTGCTGGGACAATCCCATGGACAGAGAAACCTGTCAGGCCACAGTCCATGGAGCTGCAAAGGAGTCATCCATGTCTTAGTGAATAAACAACAGCAATAAAATTACATTCTAATGTCTATTAGACACGAAATGGAAAATTCATCAAGTCATTTAAATATGTAAGCTTGAAAGTCAGTGGGAAGACGTACACTTGAAGATGTATCACTAACATTGGAAACCATCAGCCTATATAGAAATGTAGAGGAAATGAACATAAAGGAAGGAAGAAGGGTAAGGACTGAATCCTAAGATGTTGCCACCGTTTTAGAGGTTGCAGAGACATTGACGGTGACAATACACTGAAATAAAGCAAAATGAAATTATATAAGAAGTGTTATATGGAAGAATAGTGGAGATGGCATTTTATAGATGAGGGAGTGGACAACTGGATCAAATGCTGACAACATATCAAGTAAAATAAAATTTGGCATAACACAAAACACTAGTCATGGTGTTACAGTGAGAATGATATCCAATTTCATTGGAGCAATGAGACTAGTCTCGGTCAAATAAATAAAGGTAGAAAAGAAACTAGAGAACAGTGAATATAGATAACTCTTAAGAGAAGGTTTTCTAAGAAGAGGGAACCAGAATAGTGGAGTAGTATCTGAGCCAAAAGATGTGAGGTTTGAAAAAAAAAATAGTAGTTTTTAAATGTGAGAGAATACAGTAAATTTGTGTTGTGATGGGCATAATCATTTGGAAGAGGAAAACTGATGAGGTAGGAGAGTGAAGAGTTAATAGAGCTGTTGAGCAAAATAGAAGTGGTAAATAGCACTAGAGATAGGAACTGTGTGTTCTTCCTCTCAGTAATTTTAATTGTGTGTGCATGTGTGTGTGAATAACATCAACAACAAAAAGAAACTGGAAACAACCTGAATTTCCATTCAACAAAAGAACTGATGAATAAATTGTGGTGTATTCATATAACAGGAATAAAAAAATGAAAAATGGAAAATTGTTGCTGCATAAATCATTACTGATAAATTTCAGAATCACAAGTTTGAATAAAAATATATGTGTCATATATAAATAAAATTTATTTTGAATAAATTTTATTCAATAAATTGAATAAAAATATATGTCATTAAAATATGCACAAAATACAATTTGATTTATAGCAATGTAAATAGCACAAGTAAAACTAAATCATATGGTTTATTGATACACTGCTGCTGTTCTAGTCACTAAGTTGTGTCCGACTCTTTTGGGACCCTATGTAGCCTTCCAGGCTCCTCTGTTCATGACATTTCCCAGGCAAGAATATTGGAGTGGGTTGTCATTTTCTTCTCCAGAGGAATTCCTGACCCAAGGATCAAATCTGCATCTCCTGAATTGCAGGAGGATTCTTTACTGCTGAGCCACCAGAGAAGCTGATACACATACATGAGCTAAAGTATTATTTAAAAAAAGGGGGGGAGTTAATCTTCAGAAAATTCATAATGATAGCCTCTGGATGGAGTCAGGTATAACCTGAGAGGGACCCATGAGCAGCCCTGAAGAATCTGATTATTTCATGTGTATTTATCTTGTTTGAAACATATAAATGTCAGTTTTATTATTCTGCTTCATTGGACATATATGGCGCATATAATCTCTGTTTTATTTCTTAAGATTTTTGCTATAAATATATTTCTGATATATTAAGATCTTCTTTCCCTTTACATCAAGACTCTCTTGAGTTATGTAATTTTCATATATCTTGACATCGGGCAAGTTAGTCACAGTTTTCTCCTCCTTAAATTCTGACTCAGGAAATTCTCATTGCCTTTATTTGGCTATCTAATCCTTTTTTGTCTTACTTTATTATTGCATCTTTAATTTTAAAAGCATAAAGTAGATGACATCTAAAATAATTTCAGTTTTTCCAAAGTAATTTTTAAAGATTTATTTTTTCAAATATTTTTGTATATTTTTTGCCCTTTACTTTTCAGGTTATTTTTGGTATTCCATATTTTATGTTGATTTGTCATTTTGTTATCTTCATTTATCCTGGAATCTTGTTACTTGTCTTTATTTAACTTGGTCTAGAGTCACACTAAATTATTGTTAATGAATTTCTATTATGCCCATATTCATTGATCAGAATTACCCTCTCTTCTCCTCTTAGAGTTCCAAATAGAATTATAAATTGATAATTTAATTTTTATTGTGAAAAATTAAATGAACAATACACATAAGGCAAAATTCTTCCTGAACCATCTGTTTCTCCAGGGACTTTGAATATTTCCTCTTAAAATTAATCTATTAATAGACTGTAAATCTAATAAATTTAAACAGAAGTTGTTTTTCAAAACTGATGACTGAATTCCAAAAATTAATATATAAAATATGGGTTTTCTTACATTTAGTTTATATATGGCTACTTTATGAAAGTGTCTTGTTCCTTTTGACTCTCTATTTCAAAGTATATATTCTTATTCTCTATCAATGATACTTTTTCTCAATATAATTATTAATACTTTTATATTTGTTTTTTGTTTCAAGTCTTTGTTAATGAGAACACAGGTAGATCCCCATCCTTGTGCATCTCTGTTTTAGTAATTTGCCATTAAATAACATTATTGGCAATTGGCTTAAGATGATTTATTTGATCATTTTTGTCATACAGTTATGATTATGATGATAACAGCTAAGTTTTATAAAGAAGTCTAAACAACATGACATACAGCAATGTAATTACTTTACATACATTATCTCACTTCATTGCATCTCACATACCTGCCAATGGCATAACGCAGAAACTTATAGTCTTGAAGACTGACCAGTATTACTTAGCTAGTCAGTGGTGAGATGAAACTTAAACTTGGTCTCCCTTAAATAATTACTATGCTATCTTTCTAAAATTTTTTAAAAAATCCAAAACTACTTATGAGAGTAGTGAATCAAATATCAAAGCCAGTAGATTTAAGTACACTAAAATGTTAATTCAAAAAGCATGTAATAAAGGGTAAATAGATTATTTTTAAAAACAGGAGCAAGGTTAGTTGAACTTACTTTCCCTTCACCACTATTTCCTTTCTTTTCCCCCTATGTTTCCCTGTCTCTCTTAAATTACACTTCCACAAAACAGAGTTATAAACCTTTGGAGTAGATGAAGACTATAACCTTTGAGCTGAGTTCATTGCCTTGCCTGTGGGCTGTTGTACATTTGACCACCACCTGTATTTTGATTACCCGACATGGTCACTTAAAGTTCTGGGTTTGTTTTATTTTGTATGAAAGTTGATTTAGAGTTCTATTTTTGCAAATATTCCGGCCTTAATCTTCTCCTTCATCCTACTAACTTAATGCTTTCCCCACCGTGGGACCAACACTGCATTTTTATATAGGCCACAATACTTCCTGGCTAGAAAACAGGCAAAGAGTAAAATTCAACCACATTTACCAGCATCTAGTGTGCTATTAAGACAGTTGGACTTTATATGATTTGTCTAATACACGCTGCTGTTGGTACCCGTTTTACCTACCTGTTAAACCAGTTTTACCTGAAAACATGCATGTGGGAGGCGAAACAATCTTGTCTATAATAGAGCAGTAGACACAAGCAAGGGAGGCCTAACACCGAGCCCCCACCCCCAACCCCCACCACACAACCCAAGCATTTTCTAGGAATTTAGGACAAAAAGACCAAGAAAGCCAGTTTACTTACAAAATCAAAAATTAAAATAAACCAGGAAATAGAGCCAGTGGACAATGTGAGATGAGAAATCATGAATTTAAGAGTCAGAGAGAACCCAGGTGCACAGCTACACCCATATCAGTTACGTGATCTTTCTGAAAATTACTAGATTCTGAATCAAGCATCTTCATGGTGAAAATGAGGGCAATTCAACCTTGGGAACAGTCTTTAGATTAGCTAGAATTGCAACAAGCTACCAAGTATCTGACACATAGTTAGCAAACAGTGATTAAGTGCTATCTTTTGTAATTGACAAGTCTGTGTACTTGAAATAAAGCTGTGAAGCATGCACAAGGTAATGAAATCATCAAACCATATAAGAGTATAAGTAAGGCTGACACCGCAGTGGCAGCAATGCCAGAGGCAACGGCCAAAGTCCAGCGGACAGAGCTCCGTGGGATGCACATTGTCCCCTTGGTTCTATATTGGTTGTGCCTCTCCTCCCTGGGCTATTGCTCAAGCTTTAGCTTCCCTACTTATTCTGTCTATGGTTCACCTGAAACCCTTCCAAAAAAGTCCATTTCTGCTTCATTTGTTTCTGTTATTGGTAGTTGCAGACTGTGACTAGTATAAAAATTGGAGTGATTTCTAAGACTAGATCTTCAGGGACATTAAAAATCTGGGTTTTTGTCTGTGGCAAATTTGGGGTTAAAGATAACAAAGATTCAATTTAGCATTAAAAGATAGAGATTTGTAATTCCACAGCCTACAGCTGAGAACAACCTATCTAATCGATCTCTTTGGTCACCTGAAATGAAGTGTCCACCATGAAGCAGTCATTAGGGTCTGAGTGGCAATCGCCATAAACAGTAGGAAGGGCATGAGGAAAATAAAGCGATCATTTATTTTACACTTAATAAGAAAGAGAATGGCAAGATCAGGTTTCTAACTTCTCAGCTCAAGACAAAGATTGAAATTCAAACCCCTTCTAGACCCAGGGAGTCTCCATGAAAGAAGCTAACAGTTTTCTCCAAGAAGTTGTCAGATTACAAAAGGAAATAATTCCCCACACCCATCAGGTTTCTGACATGAAATTTAAGACATTTATGGAGGAGTTGATCACTAATAATTGGAAAGGGAGATTAGAGACTCAGAGTATTCTGAAACCCAAATCAGTTTATGAATGATTATTCTGTTTTGAAGATTCAGTAATAATCTTGGCTGATGGAGTTTCCTTGAAAAGAGAAGCCAATTCTAATGTCTCCCACATTTCACCCCTCTTATCTCTAGCTGGTAATTCCAGATTTCACCAGGACACACATTTAAAAACAAACTAGAAGTGAGAAGTCCTGTAACTCTAAATTAACTATGATATTTTAATAACCTGACAAAATGCCATGAGATATAATTGAAAACGGGCTTCACTGGTGGCTCAGCAGTAACAAATCTGCCTACAATGCAGAAGACACAGTTTTGATTCCTGGGTAGGGAGGATCCCCTGGAGAAGGAAAAGGCTACCTACTCCAGTGTTCTTACCCGGGAAATCCCATGAACAGAGGAGCCTGGCAGGCTACAGTCCAGAGGGTCACAAAGAGTCAGACGTGACTGAGGTGACTGAGCACTTAATTGAGGATGAATTATGAGGGTGCTGGGTCACAGGAAGACAAATACACTTTTCAGTGTTTTGTTTTGCTTTGCTTTCCACTTGAACCGGATTAGAACTAGAACTCCACTGGTATAGTAATTAAGGGGGTCGTTATCAGGGATGTGGGAGTAACACCAGCCCCTCAGCAGCAGTCGTTACAGCTCTAAGCCTGTGTGTTCTTGTAGTCCTGTTTTCTCTCTGCCTTGTTCTCCTGGCTCCTTCCTGAACCCAGCCTTCCAGTAACTATGTGACCTACCAAACAGACTTCTGGGATGTTTCTTTTGGTATAAGTTAACCTGTGTTTGTATCTGACTAGTACAGTAGATATCAATAATATCAAGCTCTAATTCTCAGAATGCTGTCACATAAATGTATTGTGCTATTATGAATAATAATGATTAAAATCTTAAATATGACCATCAAGATGCATTTTCAATTTGTTAGTATGTAACTGAACTCTAATAACTAGATTATAAAGTAGATCTTATACAAACATCCAACAAAATATAGATTATTCTATTGCCATTATCAACTGCTCACCTCACTTTAGTTATTATGAAATTAAATCCAGGATTTATTTGCACCATTAAAAACTTTATTATAATTGTTCATAGTAATAGGCCAGGTTGTTCAGAATCAGTGTTCTGTGATGTCCATAAAAGATACACTTAACACTAGAGAAAGTATTTTAAGTTCCAAATGGTATCCTAAAAAATGTGGCTAGTAATATGCTTTATACTTAATTTCCTAGTTATCTATTAAAGCATCCTACAAATACCTAAAGTTACCAGAATCATAATTTCAATCTGAAGTTATCAATCACAAATGTCAATACGAGAATCTTTAGGTGTTTTGTTATTATTTACCCACATATGGGTGTGTGTGAGAAGGGGCTTTCCCCACAACACTGTCAAGCAGTGCTCCAGACATCAGCTGAGTGCCTGCAATTCAACTCAGTTCTAACACTATTCAACATGAGATGTGATCAGACCCCACAGGTCCATGATTCAGCCTCACAAGGCTGCCCCTGACACCCTTTACCCGCCAGTCACAATCCCAGGTCATCACAGGTGCTTCTGACCAACCGGCTCTAAAGATCGGAAGTTACAAAACTCTCTCCCCGTTCAGGATGCCAGGTTGTTACCTGTAGTTCTGAACTCTGGAAACCCATTTACTCACCAAACTACTGGTTTGTTATGAAAGTTTCTTTACAGTGTTGTTTCTGTACAGCAAAGTGAATAAGCTGTATGTGTACATATATCCCCTCTTTTGAGGATTTTGCTCCCATTTAGATCACCACAGAGCACGAAGTAGAGTTCTCTGTGCTACACAGCGGGATCTAATTAGTTATCTATTTTATGCATATGTCAGTCAAAATCTCCCACTTCATCCCTCTTTGCCCCAGTACAGTTCAGTTCAGTTCATTTCAGTCGCTCAGTCATGTCCAACTCTCTGCGATCCCATGGACTGCAGCACACCAGGCTTCTCTATACATCACCAACTCCCAGACCTTACTCAAACTCACATCCATCGAGTTGGTGATGCCATCCAACCATCTCATCCTCTGTCCTCAACTTCTCCTCCCGCTTTCAATATTTCCCAGCATCAGGGTCTTTCTAATGAGTCAGTTTTTCTCATCAGGTGGCCAAAGTATTGGAGTTCCAGCTTCAGCATTAGTCCTTCCAGTGAATATTCAGGACTGATTTTCTTTAGGATGGACTGGTTGTATCTTCTTGCAGTCTCTCAAGAGTCTTCACCAACACCACAGTTCAAAAGCATTAATTCTTCAGTGCTCAGCTTTCTTTTCAGTGCAACTCTCACATCCATACATGACCACTGGAAAAACCATATCCTTAACTAGACGGACCTTTGTTGGCAACATAATGTCTCTGCTTTTTAATATGCTGTCTAGGCTGGTCGTAGCTTTTCTTCCAAGGAGCAAGCATCTTTTAATTTCTTGGCTGCAGGCCCATGAAAGGCCAACTGCAGGCCCCAAATCACTGCTGCAGTGATTTTGAAGCCCAAGGAAATAAAGTCTCTCACTCTTTCCATTGTTTCCCCATCTGTTTGCCATGAAGTGATGGGACCGGATGCCATGATCCTAGTTTTCTGAATGTTGAGCTTTGAGCCAACTCTCCTCTTTCACTCTCTTTACTTCTCTTCACTCTCCTCTTTCATTTTCAGCAAGAGGTTCTTTAGTTCTTTTTCACTTTATGCCATAAGGGTGGTGTCATCTGCCTATCTGAAGTTATTGATATTTCTCCTGGCAATCTTGATTCCAGCCTGTGCTTCATCCAGTCTGGCATTTCACATGATGTACTCTGCATAATAGTTAAATAAGCAGGGTGACAATATACAGCCTTCCCGAATTGAAACCAGTCTGTTGTTCCATGTCCAGTTCTAACTGCTGCTTCCTGACTTGCATATAGGTTTCTCAGTGGGCAGGTCAGATGGTCTGGTATTCCTATCTCTTTCAGAATTGTCCACCATTTGTTGTGATCCACACGGTCAAAGTCTTTGGCTTAATCAATAAAGCAGTAGATGTTTTTCGGGAACTCTTTTGCTTTCTTGATGATCCAACAGATGTTGGCAATTTGATCTCGGGTTCCTCTGACTTTTCTAAATCCAGCTTCAACATCTGGAAGTTCATGGTTCATGTACTGTTGAAGCCTGGCTTGGAGAATTTTGAGCATTACTTTGCTAGCCTGTGAGATGAGTGCAATTGTGCGGTAGTTTGAGCATTCTTTGGCATTGCCTTTCTTTGGGATTGGAATGAAAACTGATCTTTTCCAGTCCTGTGGCCGCTGCTGAGTTTTCCAAATTTTCTGGCATATTGAGTGCAGCACTTTCACAGTATCTTCTTTTAGGACTTGAAATAGCTCAGCTGGAATTTCATCACCTCCCCTAGCTTTGTTTGCATTGATGCTCCCTAAGGCCCACTTGACTTTCCATTCCAGGATGTCTAGCTCTAGGTGAATGATCACACCATCATGGTTATTTGGGTCATGGAGATCTTTTCTTGTATAGCTCTGTGTATTCTTGCCACCTCTTCTTAGTATCTTCTGCTTTTGTTAGGTCCATAACATTTCTGTCCTTTATTGTGCCCATCTTTGCATGAAATATTCCCTTGGTATCTCTAATTATCTTAAAGAGGTCTCTGGTCTTTCCCATTCTATTGTTTTCCTATTTCTTTGCACTGATTACTGAGGAAAGCTTTCTTATCTCTCCTAGATATTCTTTGGAACTCTGCGTTCAAATGGGTGTATCTTTTCTTTTCTCCTTTGCCTTTTGCTTCTCTTCTTTTCTCAGCTATTTGTCAGCCCTCATCAGACAACTGTTTTGCCTTTTTGCATTTCTTTTTCTTGGGCATGGTCTTAATTACTGTCTCCTGTACAATGTCATGAACCTCTGTCCATAGTTCTTCAGGTACTCTGTCTATCAGCTCTAATCCCTTGAATTTGTCGCTTCAACTGTATAATTGTAAAGAATTTGCTTTAGGTCATACCTGAAATGTTTAGTGATTTTCCCTACTTTCTTCAATTTAAATCTGAATTTGGCAATGAGGAGTTCATGGTCTGAGCCATAGTCAGCTCCTGATCTTGTTTTTGCTGACTGTATAGTGCTTCTCTTTGACTGCAAAGAATATAATCAATCTAAATTCGGTATTGACCATCTGATGATGTCTATGTGTAAAGTCTTCTCTTGTGTTGTTGGAAGAGGGTGTTTGCTATGACCAGTGCATTCTCTTGGGAAAACTGTTTGTTCCACTGACCACCAAACTTGCTAGCTATATGGGCTTTTAAAAATATTTTCCTTTCCAAGCCCCAATTTGCTCACAGGCAAACTAAAGTTAATGTTATTTCCACTGAGGGCATCACAAGTACAAAACTAGATGATATATCAAAAAAACTGATTTAGGGAAGCCCATAGAAGGCACTCAACATATGTTAATTATATTATATTTTGAAACTATTGCATATATTATTCTATCATATGAGTTGAAATTGAAAGTGTTAGTCATTCAGCCATGTCCAACTCTCCCATCCCAGGGACTGTAGCCCACCAGGCTCCTCTGTCCATGGAACTGCATGCCTGCTAGCATTATTCACTAATAACATATACAGATAATGGAATTAACAGTTACAATTAATTAGGCTAATGGGCTAATTTTTTCATGCTACTATATTCTGTATATTTCAATTAATTGACCTCTAGCTAACTGCTTTACTGGATTAACTGACACATCATTGCCCCTGTAGAGTATACCAGCTTAACCATGGTAAACCAAAAGCTCATAGTTAACACTCTCAAGTGCTTTTGTATTTTCAGACAATTAAATTTGTGTGCCTATCAGGCATCTTTAGTTTTTCTTTCTTTATCTATTTATACAAATTGCATTGTTGTTATATTACATAATAATTAAATCTTCAATAAACTTTAGAAATTAAATCAATGAAATATAACTTAAAAAAGATTGCTTTTGTAAAATTGAAATGAATAGCTTTGAAAATTCTGAATAAATATAGTTGCCAAAAAATTATGCTGCCAAATTTGATGTAAGACAACCAAAAACTATTGGGGGATAAAAAACACAAAGTTTTAAAAGAATTATATATTTAAATTGCTTCTCAAATATCCTCAATTCTTTTCATCTTCAATAAATAAATACCTGGAATTTTTTTACACAATGTATCATGCATGTGGTTTATGTAAAAGAGAAATCATAAAGTTTTTTTTTTACTTGCACTCAAATAAAGAGACTTGGACTTAATAAAAATTAATGTTCATTTATATGCTTTTATTTTAAACTAAATAATTTATGCATATATTGCATTTTATGAATCCCTGTGCAACCAACTTTTCCAAATACATAACAAACTCCCAGCTTTGATTATGTGTGATAAGAGAGTTCCCCCCAAACTATCAATGTAATAATCTGGCAATAATACATAAGACCTCCCAGCCTCAGTTAGAGGATATGTTGATCCTCATAATTGCATACGTTAGAGTTTGACCAAATTTTTGTACAATGTAGTGAAAATTCCATAAACTTTAAACTTCTATAGTCTTGACTATAACCCTTAAAGCTTTTAAAGGTTAAAAACACTTCATGTTTCTTCCATTGTAAGATGCTGTTTGCAATAATCTAAAGCATTTTTATGAAACTTAAAAGACATAGCTTATGAAATTGATAGTGGCACCATATAATAATGTCTTGAGTAAATTTTGCTTTATTCATATTGAACTGTGTGTTTATGTTCTTGAGTATGTTTTTCACAGTTTTCTTCATTGCCGTATTCTTAATTAATAATTTACTGTTTTATGTTTTTTAATGCAAAATATAAAGTTCCAAGCCAAAACTGAAATACCATATGTGCACAGAAAGACTGTCTTCCTTTTTCTCTTTTAGAAAATATATACTATTACATATGCTATATTAAATGTCAAATGGCAACTTTCCATGTCTGTTTATAGGAAATATTTTTAAACTATAACTTCGAACAAACCTCACAAAAACTGCATACATATTTTAGAGTAAAATAGAAACCTTTGCTTTACTTATGGCATCTTGACAATTTGTTGGTTCAAATTTCTGCAGCATATTTTTTGTTTGTCTAATATTGAGGTGTTCCTTTAGCAACATTGCTAGAAAGAAAAAATCTGTGATATTTTTTCTTTTTTCTTTTTGGAGATTATCAGCAAGAGGTAGTCACAGCTCAATTATTTGTTATCTGTTTGAGCTTGGTTTGGGGAGGAGGATTATTAGGAAGAGAAAACAGAGCTTTTACCTATGGAGTAAGAAAACGCCACCACATACAAGTCTAAAAGTTTTTTATTTAAACCAAGTAATTAGATTTTGGAATGTATCCAATGAACTTCTATTAAACAACCTAACCCATGAAACTCAATGGCACTTCCAAAAAGGATATGTAAAAGTAATAAAAATGGAACAGAAAATATCCAAAGAATTCTCCTATGACATATGTGCTCTAGGACATAGAAACAGGTTTCATGAATTTTTCACAGCCTAATACCATCTTATCAAGTTGACAATCGAATTATATACTTATGAAAGCAGTAAAGCAAAGTAGTCTTATGCTTTCATAAATAAGCCATGCCTCTCTCAAATGGAATGGATTTTATCTACAACAACATTTTATACCACTGTCAAGTAGAACACACATTCTCATGAAATTATGCTTTTATCTTTTCTAATGGTATTTTTGCAAATTATAAAAACAAAATCAGTCATTATTTCTTGTTATTAGATTAGATGACAAGAAATACTGGAAATTTTAAATAAGAAGCTAAGAAGCAGTGTGTTTTTTCTTTTTTTTTTGGTAGATGTTAAAGAAAAAATTTTGATAGACATTTCAGATAGTCCAGTTTAAAGGTTATATCATCTCTAAGAAGTAAAATAGTAAATACCTCAATATTCCTGTCATGAATTAAAATGAGAGGTATCATTTAAAATCTTCTTTAAACTCAGTTCAACACTGGAAATATCTTACGCTTTGCTCATATTCACGTTTTTCCCTTTTTTTGTATCTTTTCACCTTTACTTTTTTTTTCTTAAGAAGGGAATACAGTAGTCAAATGATTGTATGTCTATTTAACCACTCCCTCTCTTCTAAATATCTAATATTGCACAGTTCTATACTGTCAATGAAAAGCAGCACTGGCAATGATGAAAACTCTCCAACAAAACAAAACCATGTTTATTGTTACAGTCCAGTAGTCACTGCCATGATGGAATATAAGTTCCACCTGCGTATTTAAGAGGATGTACAAGGGTACTCAAAAGAAAATACCTCCTAATCAAGAACGATAGCTCTTCAAATACCCCCTGCTTATGGACAATGTTCTGTTAGGGATTACAGACAATGTCTGAATATTTTTCCACCAGACACATAAAGGTCCCTGAAGATGCCCTGCTATTTTCCTATGTATCTCTCAGAAACAGGGAAGATGTGTCAGAGCCAGCAATATATGGAGTGGCAGAGTGAAATGGTACCTTATCTTACACTTTCACAGATGTTTAGAAAAAGAATGAGGAGTGAGAGGAATAGGGATGATATGTATCATATTATAGAGCCGTGGAATGTGCATTTACACTCTGAAGTGCCAAAAGAAAAAGAAAAAAAAAAAAAATCAAGTAGAATAAGAAAGAAAAACCAGTGTAAAAGCATCACACATGGCTATTGTAAATATTTCTTAGAAAACTGTTTTATTTTTTTTGCGATAAAAAGACAATGAGAGCCTGCCACAGAGCACCAAAACAAAGATAATTTTGGACTCTATATATGCATATATATCAGCAAGATAAACTTCTGAGAGTTTTGTATGAGCTAAATGAATAGAGAAAAATGATCATGGCCCCCCATAGCAGATTACTCTGCCTATCCTTTCTGACCGATCTCCAACTGAGACAGGTTCATAAGATTATGAAGCTTCTCTCTGGAAATCTTTCTCAGCTGGATACCTTCTCCCTTAAAAGTAGCTGAGTGTTTCAGTGTCTCATTGCTGGAGCTGAACCTTAAGGCCACTACATGTCCAATGACTTGTCAATACTGAGAACTGTTATGCCCGATGTCCGAATCCCCGAGCGGGAAGAGAGAGAAGGCTTCCAAGACAATGCAACTCGCAAAAAGGGAAGTTTATTACTGTCTCGAGCCAGGGCTTTCTGCCACAAACATCACAGTGGTGCAGGGTCAGAAAGCGCCGAGCTCAAGCTTGGTATACAAATTTATAAGATATGCAAAAGCAGTTAGTAGCTGGCTTAAGCGGATTGGTTACATATTTGCAAAGTAATTCTATCGGTACAGACTTTCGCGGGCTTTTCAGCTCTCCCTTTGTTCTTACTGGGCGCATATTGATTGGCTGGCTCCAGGTTACCTGATGGGGGTAGGGAATCTTACCATTTCGGGGGAAGCTAAAACTTAGGTCCAGGCCGCCCGTCATGGTATTAACCCTGGCAGCCTCACAAGAACCAAGGTATCTTCAATATGAAACAGGACACCTTCTCCCATAATAAAACTGAAATCTCTGTCATCCATGACCTGCAAGGGCTAGAGGGCAGGAAATTCAAGGCCTAATTCTGAGTCAAGACTATGGACTTCATCTGGAAGTAAGAGAGGATCTTCTCCAGGACTGCTACTTTTTCATCAAAATTGGACAGGCCAATCAAAGGCATTCATATACAACAGTTCCATTTGTTCTAATTTTGTTCAGATCTATTTTTTTCCTACAAAGAGCACACCATTAGGTGTTAAAATACTTGTGTTTACTTAGTAGGTCTGGGATTCACTGCTTATGCACCCTTAGGATCTCAAGGGCAAATAATACTCCTAAAAAGAGAAAGTTGGCTTAGTGATATCAAATTCAGAATCTGGATTCTTGGTGAGAATTTTTAGAGGGCACTGAAGTCAAGGGACTCTTGATGAAAGTGAAAGAGGAGAGTGAAAAAGGTGGCTTAAAGCTCAACATTCAGAACACTAAGATCATGGCATCTGGTCCCATCACTTCATGGTGAATAGATGGGGAAACAGTGGAAACAGTGTCAGACTTTACTTTTGGTGGGGCTACAAAATCACTGAAGATAGTGACTGCAGCCATGAAATTAAAAGAAATGTTATGACCAACCTAGACAGCATATTAAAAAGCAGAGACCTTACTTTGCCAACAAAGGTCCATCTAGTTAAGGCTGTGGTTTTTCCAGTAGTCATGTATGGATGTGAGAGCTGGACTATAAAGACAGTTTAGCATCAAATAATTGATGCTTTTGAACTGTGGTGTTGGAGAAGATTCTTGAGGGTCCCTAGGACTGCAAGGAGATCCAACCAGTCCATCCTAAAGGAATTCAGTCCTGAATATTCATTGGAAGGACTGATGTTGAAGCTGAAGCTCCAATACTTTGGCCACCTGATGCGAAGAACTGACTTATTTGAAAAGAACCTGATGCTGGGAAAGTTTGAGGGCAGGAGGAGAAGGTGATGACAGAGGATGAGGTGGTTAGATGGCATTACCTACTCGATGGACATGAGTTTGAGTAAACTCCGGGAGTTGGTGATGGACAGGGTCACCTCATTTGCTGTAGTCCATGGGGTCACAAAGAGTCAGACATGACTGAGCAACTGAACTGAACTGAACTGAAGTCAAGGGAATATGGGGAAAACTCTTCTCTGTTGGTCTATATCCCCACTTTGTCTGAAGACTATGTTTTATTTTGTTTTGTTTTCAAACTTCTAATGAGTGGTGGTTACTATGTCCCTAAAGTGGTTACACCACTATTCTATATTTGCCTTTTTTGCAGAGTGGGTCTTAGGGAAATTTCTCTGTTAAAGATGACCAACAATCTGAAGAAGTTGTGCATGGGTACATGGGAGGAAACTTGAAGTGACTGACATAAATCTGTTCTTCTCTTGTCATGGTCAGTGTTAATAATACCCTTGTTTTTTTCTGAATATACCTTCACTTCAAGTCATGGATTTGAAAAGTGAAAGTTGCTCAATTGTGTCTTTGGTATACCATGATTTATACAGTCCATAGAATTCTCCAGGCCAGAATACTGAAGTGGGTAGCCTTTCCCTGCTCCAGGAGATCTTCCCAATCCAGGGATCAAACCCAGATCTCCCACATTGCAGGCGGAATCTTTACCAGTTGAGCCACCAGGGAAGCCCAAGAATACTCGAGTGGGTAGCCTTTCCCTTCTCCAGGGGATCTTCCCAACCCAAGGGCAAACTTGGCTCTCCTTACAGGTGGATTCTTTACCAACTGAGCTATCATAGATTTGAAAAACCCTCACTCAAATGCATTGGCATCAGTTTCCTTGTGGATTCCCAAGGACTTGTCCATATTCAAAGTAGCAGAAAGAAGCAGTTACTGAGTAATCACCTTAATAAGAAAGGTGTGATGCACATATGAAATATCATTTTATTGGGATGTATTTTACATATCATAAAATTCACCCATTTCAAGGGAAAAATTCAATGATTTTTTTAAAGTAAATTTACCAAGATGTGCCTCGCCATAAATCAGTTCTAGAGCATTTTTATCAGCCAATATAATTCCTCAAGGACATTTAGTGTTAATCCCCATCTTGCCTCCTCACCAAGGCAACCACTAATCTATTTATTATCTCTACAGATTTTAGAAGTTAAATTTGGTACCGTGTTTAAATATGTGAACACTAGCAATCATTAAAGAGAGTAAAGGAGGGGAATAATATATTTCAGATGCTGTTTCAGAAGACTCTCCAGTAGCCTGGAGAAAGAGATTTAAGATGAGACCCTGGGCATCAGGAAACTGGTTATGGGAGTGTTGTAATATTCCAGCTGGGATGATGAGACAAAGAACTCATGGTCAAGGCTTGGCAGGACCAGTCCATGAATGTTTAGAACAGGCAGCTTTCTTTGTGATGTGAATTACCTTGAACAACCTGGACATGGAGAGGAGTTTCCAAAGAAGAGCTAGATCACAAGGATACCTTTGTCCCATTTGACTGATAGTCTATGGAACAGGTTGTAGGTGAAAAAAAAGAAAATAGACATTTTTTTTCTGCATATTTTCTAAGAACACCACATAAGAGAGGAAAGTGAAAGAGATGTCATTCAACTGTAATTTATAAATAGTTGTGCACAACAGAAAAAAGACTAGCAGACAAAAGTCTAAATGTGGGGTTAACTGGAAGAGAAAATTCAGATAAATTCAACTATCTTAAATATTTCAGGGAGCAAAACAAGTTGACTCACTGTAAATATTACCTTTTCTCCTGAATTGAGGTCACTAAAAAAAGCACACCCATCCACAATTATTTCTGCCACAACGTGCCCAGGGATTAATATTTGCTCATTTCTTTGTATATTAAAACCTACTTTCTCAAATACCTCTGTTAAAGGGTTAATATGTCACTGAGATAAGGCTAGTATAAATCCATGATCACCTCTTGGCCAGTAGCAAATTAATCAAAGATCAACAGGAAAAGACAGCAATGAAAAAATGAAAAACAGGCTAACAGGTTTGGATGGGTTCGTCCTGAGCAACAACACTACAAATAATCCTGAACTGAGCCCAGAAGAGACTCCATAAAGAGACGTTCTCAGTCATGACATGTACAGGTGTACTACATATTGACATTCCTCCTTCTTGCCTGTGCCATTTCTTTCAAAGATAAGCTTATACTTCTATATACTCTAAATGAACTCTAAAAGTGAAAACTATCTTGGACAAAGCAAAATGTAGCCTGCCGTTTCTGTAAACAGCAAATATTGCCTGCAATCAAGCCATCAGTCAGTGTAGCTGCCCATGATGTTATGCCATGAGAAGAATTCTGATGGAGAAATAAACAAGATTCCAGACATAGACAATTAAGATACATACCAGAGGAATAATTTCAGTGACCCCAGACTCTTGCATCTTCCCATGCATAGAAAAAAAAAAAGCATGTTTTTTTAAATTAAATTTTTGTTGGAGTATAGTTGTTTTACAATGTTGTGCTAGAATCAGCTATACATACTCATATATCCCCTTTTTCAGATTTCCTTCTCATTCACATTACCACAGAGTACTGAGTAGAACTCCCTGTGCTATCTAGTAGGTTCTCACTGGTTACCTATTTTGTACATATTGTGGTTTATATACATATGTCAATGCCAATCTCCCACCCACCCCTTCTTGGTATCTATATGTTTGTTCTCTACTTCTACATCTGTTTCTGCTCTGCAAGTAAATTGATCTGCATTGTCTTTTTAGATTCCACATATAAGTGATATTATATAGCATTTGTTTTTCTCTTTCTGACTTACTTTACTCTGACAGTCTCTAAGTCCATCCACATCTCTGCAAATGGCACAATTCCATTCCTTTTTATGGCTGAGCAATATTCCATTGTATATAGGTACCATATCGTCTTTATCCATTCATCTGTTGATGGACATTTAGGTTGCTTTCCTGTTCTGGCTGTTGTAAGTAGTGCTGCATTGAACACTGGGGTGCGTGTGTCTTTTTGAATTATGGTTTTATCCAGCTGTATGCCCAAGATTGGAATTGCTGGGTCATATGGTAGTTCTGCTTTTAGGAAAAGCACATCTTTTCATGCTCAACTACATTTTTTTTTTTTCAACAGAAACTCCTATGTATTCTAGCTTTTTGGAATCATTCCTCAGTTTCATCATGGACTCTAGTCCCCTGGATTGTCCCTGAATAAAACATAAGTCTCAACTTTTAGGTTGTGCATTTTTTCAACACTCTCCTACAATTATTTTTTATTTGTCCTGGTGATTCCTTATTGTTTTCCAGTATTTTCCTTTCCAAATCAGTTTATTGATTTATAGACACTTATAAATCTATTGTGCATAAAGGCCCTGTGAAAACCACAAAGAAATGTTAAATGATTATGAGCAGGAGACACAGAGGAAAACCAAGTCACTGTCATCTGTATTAATAAAGCCTGATTTTATTCACAATACAAATGTTTTAAAATGTATTATTTCCTAGCTTTTCTGCTAGTGTCCACATAGCATAAATTTTGTCCAAATATATATAACTGGGAGTAACTGATTATTTAAGAAAAAAAAAATCAAAGCCAGAACTAAACCATCGAGCACACTGTTATACTTTCTGCCATTCTGGTTCTTCTTGCCCAAAATATGGCAGTGCTGCTGGAAGTGGAGCAGCTATCTTGTAACCTTGAGATATTATGTACAAGCTAACAAAGATTAATTGGAAAAGAAGAGTAAGGTCACTGATGGAATTCTGCTTTGCTTTTCTCGTCTCATTAAGTGAGGCAAACAAAACTTCATAGTAGAAAGCAATTACCAGTTGATACAGGATACTCATGCCAATATCTAGATAAGAAGTATTGAGAAGAAGATATTTTAAGGTTATAACTAAACATTCACATTCTTGAGAACTGCTGATCTTTGTGGGGTGGGGGTGGGATTCCAGAGACAAATGATTATTTTTTTACTAGTTAAATTCTCTAATCATTATGCAGTCACTGTCTTGCAGGTCACTGACTTGATTTCAGTGAACATTTCTCAAAGGAGATAAAACTTGAGCAGTGACATGAAGACTTAGGAGTTCCCCAAGCAGTCTTAGAGAGGTATAAAAGGGGAACTAGGCAGGGAGATCAATCTATGAAAAGATACAAAGGCTGATAGAAAGGATGGAAGGAGGTGGATGCAAGTATTTCAGTGCAGCTGAAAGGGAAGAGGGGCTGAGTTGAAGAGTGAGGGCAGATGTCAAAGGATAGCGTAGGCCACACTGAAGTGTTTGAACTTCATCCTATGGTGAGGGTTTACAGACTGACATACAGCAAGAGAATCCCTATTCAGTTTGGCAACTATAAAGTTTTAGGTTTTAAATTTGAGTGTGTTTAGACAGAATGCATTCTTTGCCACAGGCTCCACAACACCCTTTAATGATAGTTTCCACCTCACATATTTACACTAGATACCTAACCCCTCACATGCTAGCAAAGTAATCATCTCACATGCTAGCAAAGTAATGCTTAAAATTCTTCAAACCAGGCTTCAACAGTACATGAACCATTCAAGCTGGATTTAGAAAAGGCAGAGGAACCAGAGATCAAATTGCCAGCATCTGTTGGATCATTGAAAAAGCAAGAGAGTTCCAGAAAAAACATCTACTTCTGCTTTATTGACTATGACAAAGCCTTTGACTGTGTGGATCACAACTGTGGAAAATTCTTAAAGAAATGGGAA
Organism: Cervus elaphus; assembly: GCF_910594005.1. Classification (NCBI taxonomy): domain Eukaryota; kingdom Metazoa; phylum Chordata; class Mammalia; order Artiodactyla; family Cervidae; genus Cervus; species Cervus elaphus. Next base: position 4,461,081 of record NC_057817.1, on the reverse strand, counting down.
TACCAGACCACCTGACCTGCCTCTTGAGAAATCTGTATGCAGGTCAGGAAGCAACAATTAGAACTATACATGGAACAACAGACCGGTTCCAAATCGGGAAAGGAGTACATCAAGGTGGTATATTGTCACCCTGCTTATTTAACTTATATGCAGAGTACATCATGTGAAATGCCAGACTTGATGAAGCACAAGCTGGGATCAGGGTTGCCGGGAGAAATATCAATAACCTCAGATACACAGATGACACTACCCTTATGGCAGAAAGCGAAGAACTAAAGAGTCTCTTGATGAAAGAAGAAAGTGAAAAAGTTGGCTTAAAACTCAACAGTCAGAAAACTAAGACTATGGCATCTGGTCCCATCATTTCATGGCAAAATAGATGGGGAAACAGGGCAAACTTTACTTTCTTGGGCTCCAAAATCCCTGCAGATGGTGATTGCAGCCATGAAATTAAAAGATGCTTGCTCCTTGGAAGAAAGTTATGACCAACCTAGATAGCATATTAAAAAGCAGAGATATTACTTTGCCAACAAAGGTACATCTGGTCAAGGGTATGGTTTTTCCAGTGGTCAAGTATGGATGTGAGAGTTGGACTGTGAAGAAAGTTGAGTGCCGAAGAATTGATGCTTTTGAACTGTGGTGTTGGAGAAGACTCTTGAGAGTCCCTTGGACTGCAAGGAGATCCAACCAGTCAATCCCAAAGGAAATCAGTCCTGGGTGTTCATTGGAAGGACTGATGCTGAAGCTGAAACTCCAATATTTGGCCACCTCATGCAAAGAACTGACTCGTTGGAGAAGACCCTGATGCTGGGAAAGATTGAAGGCTGGAGGACAAGGGCAGGACAGAAGATGAGACGGTTGGATGGCATCACCAACTCGATGGACATGAGTTTATGTAAGGTCAGGGAGTTGGTGATGGACAGGGAGGCCTGGCATGCTGCAGTTCGTGGGGTTGCAAAGAGTCGGACATGACTGAGTGACTGAACTGACTAAACTGAACCTAGCCCCTGAAAATATTTGTGTTTGTGACCTGTTAGAGGCAAATTAAGCCAAGTTCTGAAGTCCCCAAGGAAGACAGGAAGTCTTGAAGATGCTAAAGGAGATTACAGTGAGGAGTACAGGTGTGCAGAAATAAGTGCAAGGCAGAGTCTTCAAATAAGCAAGGCGTGATATCACAGACAGGAAAAAACGTCATAGATGCCAGGAGGAGATGAAAGAAGTTAAAATTATCTAATAAACTCTGGCAAAGATAGGAGAAAATAAGAAATGGTCCCATTCAGCAGTGTGGAAAGGAAAGCAGAATAGCCAGAGAAAAGACTTATTTTCAGTAAGTATTTAATAAATTGAATTTTATAGACAGGGTTGTCATACTTAAGAGTTGCAACTCTCTAATTTCTTAAAAAATCTTTAAAATATTAGGCTGCCAGTCAAAATACTAAATACTTGATTTGTATTTCAATCAACAATAAACATTTAGTAAGTATTTATTAATACCAACTACAGACATAAATACATAGTGATGGACAGGGAGGCCTGGCATGCTGCAGTCCATGGGGTTGCAAAGAGTTGAACACGACTGATCGACTGAACTGAACTGAACTGAACAGACATAAATTTCTAAAGTTTGGGGGAGATATAATATTGAATTATAGCATCTTAATACTAAGGCATGAAAACGACTCTATAGTTGCTCGTTATAATTGATAGAAATAAGGTGGCTAGGAAGAGGGAAATTAGGTATGAAAGAATAACAGAAAAATGGTCAGTTTATAAGGTAATATTAATAAATTATCAAGTTAGGCCAATATGTATTATTTAACCCATATAGTTTCAGCATTTTAAATAAATAATATAATGTATAAAATGCACAAACAGAAATACATGATATATTCTGAGAGCATTTTTACCAGGGTACTAATGACCTGCTTGAGTTAGCACCTTGGGCTTTGCCTCCAGGCTTAAAATACAGTCAATTATTACTTGCTCAAATCTATCCCAGAATGTTTTAACTATTCTAAATATACTGTAATTGAGGTAAATATTATAGTTTCATTTTCATTCTCAGCTTCTAAAATCACAGCTATTATTCATAATTCAATTGTAGTGTTGAGTATGCTATAATGTACTTCTACATGAAAATCATGTACTTGTGACAGTGTTTAAGTTTCTTGACTCATAAAATTAGAAATATTTGAGTCTGAAATAGATTTTAACACTTTCTTATATATACTTAAACAGCACATTATCATTTTTCCCATTTTTTCTGTATATAGTTATATTTTAGAATATAGTTTTTTGAGATAATTTTAAACACCAATGGCAAATAAACCACATATAGCTGAAATTTTTAAAGCCAGTGTCAAACTAAAATGGAGACATACCACCACACAGAGCAAATTTCATTTGTTCAAGTAACAATTGTTCACTTTCTCATTTGGACTAGTTTTCCCTCTCTCTTCACTCAAGTAAAGCAACTTGTATTTTGTTAATTATTCACAAATTTGTGGGGGAGGGAATGATATTTAAAGATTTAAATAGTGCTGTCTCTGCATTCCTTGTTCATCCAAACTAAAAATAGATAATGTTTGTATAAGCAGTGTCTTGTTGAATAGCTGAGAGATTACCATGATTTAAGATTTAGAATTACTTGTATTACTATGATTAAAGTTAACTCATCCAATATCATGTCAGGGATTTGAATGGTACAATTCATATCAGTGATAATAATAATACTTAATAATAATGTCAGACAAGTAGTAATTTAATTAAGCACATGAAATGTACCAAGTACTGTATTAAATATTTTTTCTTGAATTATCTCATTTACTCTTCAATAAAAAAATAATCTTCAATATACAGCTATTATCTCTGTTTTAAAGCAAATAATAGCAAGTGTTTACTGATCTCTAATTATATGTTCAATAGGCAATACTCCAATGAAATTGTTACCATTTTCTGGAGGAGAAAACCTAAATTTAGAGTGAGGAAATTTGATTTGCCTAAATTCCCATATGTAGTGAGGTTTGATCCATGACTCATCTGTAATTTAAGAACTCCTGTTCTTCACCAGGGTATTATAGTTATCAAATGCATGAGTCCCTGTAAGTGAGTCTAAAGGCTTTAACTACAGAATCTCATCAAATTAGCAAAACTACTCCTGTTTTTTATGTTTATCAGTAATGAATCTGAGAAATGAGATTTAGCTGTGTGCCCAAGAAAAACATAAGGTAGATTTAGAATAAATAGGGCATTTTGTCTGCCATACTTTAATTTAAAATCTTGACTTTTCTATGTGAAAGAGGGAGCTGTTGGATTAAAACATGGAATTTTCTATTTTACAACCATGACTGCAGAGATATTTCAGAATATGTGTATTGTGTGCTCTACACAGGGTGAGACCAGAGAAGGGCAAGCTGAAGAAAGGCTGGCAAGTGATAGGGTTCGTGAAGCCAACATTGTTTAGGGGGAACAATTTCCATGAGAAAAGATTAGAACAGAAGCTAATATAGTGGCTGTAGGACTTAAGAGAAAACGTAGATAAATCCGATAGATAATGAGGGGGAGTAGAATCCAAAGGATTTCTTTCATATTGAATATAAACGATTCGGGGGGGGAAAGGTAAGGATATTTCTTAGGTTTTTAAGTTTAAGGCACAACATTTGTGGTAGGTAGAATGTAGAAGAGATTTCTCTACATGCACAAAACAGTTTCACATAGGAGTCCTTTGTCAACTAGGCAGATATATTGGTTATGCTGCATATGGGCTTGCTTGCCTTGCTATGAAACTGAGAAAAATCAAATGAGTTGCAAATTAATCTAGCTTATTTTGTTTAATCATGTATTCAGCAAATACATTTGGATTATGAACTTGTATGCTAAACACTGAGCTAGAAACTAGAGAAATCAATGTGAAGGATACAAGGCCTGGGTTCAGGATGTTTAAGTCCAGGGGAAGACAATCGTGACTCAACTTAATTAGTGCTAAACGAAAGCAAATGTGGGATGTTATGGCAACTCTTAGAAAATTCATGCAAACCCAGAAGTGTAGCAGAGAGAGTAAGAAAAAAAAAAAGCTTCATAATAGTTTGAAGGAAGAATAAGAGTTAGGTCAACAGAACAAGAAGATATATTCAGACTGAAGGAAGAATATGTCAATAGGCTCAGAAAGAAAACAGAGATAAGATAGTTGGAAGGTAAGTATGGCCTGAGTAAAGAACTGAAGAAAGGCTGCAAGCGATAGCGTCCGTGAGGTCAAAGTGGCTAGGATATGAGAGTCTTACATACCAAAGCCTTTTGAAGATTTCAGCGTGAAAGTTAAAAAGCCACTTAAGGATTCTTAGCAGAGAAATGGCGTGGTCACATTTACACATTATGAAAGTCATTCTTACATCAGCAGAGTGGATAAAAACAAGATCAGAGGCATGAGAACCCATGGTGGGGCTTTTAGAGGAGTCTAGCAGAGAGATGACAGTGCCTGAAATAAAGTTACTGCAGTGAGGATGAAGAGGAGGAGGGGAATTCAAGAAATGTTAAGGCAGCAAAATGGATAGATTTTGTCCCCAAGGAGATTAAAGGTTGAATGAAAGGGAAGAATGAGGACAATTCTCAGTGTTTCGATTTAAGTAACTAGGTATCTGATGGTGCTATTCAAAAAAGATAGGGGAAAATGGAAAGATGAGCACAGGTTTGAGGAGGGAGGAAGAAAATAAACTTAGTTTTGAACATACAAGTATCTCTGAAGCATTCAAGTAGTGATATCCAGGAAGAAGCCGGGTATAATTTTTTAAGTGTAGTATAACGTCTCATATGTTATCTATTCTTATACCTATTTCGTTCAGTGCTTTAATGAAATTAAGAGTGCCAATTTAATTTCTTCTTGACTTAACTGGTAGAATTCTATGAGTGACAAGAAAGAGTAGTAAGAGAGAACACAAGATTAAGAATGAATACATTGCTGTATCTAATTTTTGTTCAGTAGGATCGTCTTCATTTTTAGAACCTAATTATGAATTGGAAAAAGTGACAACTTACCTTTTTATACCTTAAACCTCCTTTGAAAGAAAACTAACTCGAGAAAAAAATCTAAACTAGAAATAAAATGATACCTAACAAGACCCCACAAGGTACTGCTTAATAGTTTCTGCATTTGCCTATACATTCACCATTATAAACTTTTACAAACTGAGCCCAACCCTTTTCCCTTTCCTGAAAGAAAAATGAAATAATGAATATAAAAAAAGAATGGTTATCAAATCACAATGAATATTACATAATACAAGTTACAAAACTATAGTGTAATTATGCAAAATTATGATCTTCCTGAGATAAGATGCGTTTGTGTTCAACCAAAGAAATAGCATAATTGCAAAGCGGTGTCTGAATCAAGCAGATTAAACAATGGGCATTCTTAAAAAAAGAAATCTTTTTAGAAAACATAGCTTTTTGAGAAGTTTTGCAGAAGTTAGTAGTAGTCTACATGGCTTTGTGCACTTATTTAAAAAATCTAAGTTAAGCAGGATTGACTAAGGAAATTAGAAATGGAGCTTACTGAAATAGACTCTAGAGGAGAGTCTGTCAGTAGGCTCTAGATATATGGACTGGTAGGATTACCAGACATATTAAGCAGCTTAAATATTTCTTTGTATTTGATATCATTAATTCAATATCTCAGAGTCACTGTTGGCCAGACTTGATGTATGTTCCAAGATTCCCAACCTAATGCCAACCGCTTGGGTAAAAACTCTCATACGAGCTTTCCTTTCAAGCACACTGGAAACTTCTGGCCACCATAAAGTATTATACTATAGAAGAATTTTTTTTTTTTTCCCCAAAAGAACAAGAAACTTTCAGTAATATACCTTAGAGCATTGCTTTCTTTGCACTTTGGTGCAAAGGGCTGTAGATGTGCTATCAGAAGTTTCAATCTGTTTCTTTGTTCCTTTATGAACATTATGAAATTTATGTTCCTTTATGAAGTTATGACTATTTCAGTTCACAATTTGAGATCATATAATCTCTAAGCAATCTCTTACGTTAGTGCTTTAATCAGAAAATGTCTCTGCTGAACAAAGTTTTGTTATTAATATGCAAATGAATGCTGTAAGGCAGATGACACTTTTCCCCAAACCACATTCAATTAACATACCAATAACTTTAGGTGCTCCTAGTGTAATCAGAATTAGTGTTTCACATGACAGATTTTTTAACACTTCTTAGGTTGTGAGAAGAAAGTATCTGAAGCTATCATTTATTATCACGATGCAAACGCAGGTTGAGAGAATGGGAAATGATGACCAAAGATGACGTAAGGATAGCAATGTTGTAAATGCTCTGATTCAGGTTTCTGCATGTATTGCTGAGCCAGAGAGCCACATGGTTACCTCAAAGAAGGGATTTAGCACTAAAATTGTCAATTGTACCCATCTGTAACAATAGAATTATATAATCAAGTTCTCTTCTACCCTACATGTGAAATTGAAATAAAAAAATACAGGATTGATAAACTTCTCCAATTTTTGCCACCCAAAGCAAGTTCATATGGCTGAAGTATTTTAAGAGATTAAAGTTCAGAATTAAGAATTAACCTGAAAACATTGTCTGTAGACTCTCCATAAGTGGAAAGGAAGTCCTTCAGCTGCTAAATATCTCACTGATCAATGTTTCTGATTAAAGTGTTGTCTGCCAGCTGTTTAAACCAACACAAAATGGAACACTGAAGTATCTTGTTTTCTCTGTGTTGGGAAATAACTTTGTGAAATTTGTCAGTCACTCACTTGTCACCTATTACATTATATTCTATAATATAGATTCTGGGACTGCAGTGTGGGAAAAAAAATGTCTTTTAGTACTCAAATGTAGCTATTTTTTATTTTGAGTATCATTTTAAAAAATATAATTTGTATTTCATAATAAAAAATGCTACTTCCATAGGTCTAAAAATATAGTTTGCTGGGGATTTTTTAAACAATTTCTTTTTTTTTTTTTCCATTTATTTTTATTAGTTGGGGGCTAATTACTTTACAATATTGTAGTGGTTTTTGTCATACATTGACATGAATCAGCCATGGACTTACATATGTTCCCCATCCCGTTACCCCCTCCCACCACCCTCTCCACCCGATCCCTCTGGGTCTTCCCAGTGCACCAGGCCCGAGCACTTGTCTCATGCATCCCACCTGGGCTGGTGATCTGTTTCACCATAGATAATATACATGTTTTGATACTGTTCTCTCGAAACATCCCACCCTCGCCTTTTCCCACAGAGTCCAAAAGTCTGTTCTGTACATCTGTGTCTCTTTTTCTGTTTTGCATATAGGGTTAGCATTACCATCTTTCTAAATTCCATATATATGTATTAGTATACTGTATTGGTCTTTATCTTTCTGGATTACTTCACTCTGTATAATGGGCTCCAGTTTCATCTATCTCATTAGAACTGATTCAAGTGAATTCTTTTTAAAGGCAGAGTAATATTCCATGGTGTATATGTACCATAGCTTCCTTATCCATTCATCTGCTGATGGGCATCTAGGTTGCTTCCACGTCCTGGCTATTATAAACAGTGCTGCGATGAACATTGGGGTCCATGTGTCTCTTTCAGATCTGGTTTCCTTGGTGTGTATGTCCAGAAGGGATTGTTGGGTCATATGGCAGTTCTATTTCCAGAAGGGATTGCTGGATCATATGGCAGTTCTATTTCCAGTTTTTAAAGAAATCTCCACACTGTTCTCCATAGCGGCTGTACTAGTTTGCATTCCACCAACACTGTGAGAAGGTTCCCTTTTCTCCACACCCTCTCCAGCATTTATTGCTTGTAGCCATCCTGACTGGTGTGTAATGGCACCTCATTGTGGTTTTGATTTGCATTTCTCTGATAATGAGTGATGTTGAGCATCTTTTCATGTGTTTGTTAGCCATCCGTATGTCTTCTTTGGAGAAGTGTCTGTTTAGTTCTTTGGCCCATTTTTTGATAGGGTCATTTATTTTTCTGGAATTGAGCTGCAGGAGTTGCTTATATATTTTTGAGATTAATCCTTTATCTGTTGCTTCGTTTGCTATTATTTTCTCCCAATCTGAGGGCTGTCTTTTCACCTTGCTTATAGTTTCTATAAAACACTGATGAAAGAAATCAAAGAGGACATAAACAGAAGGAGAAATATACCGTGTTCATAGATAGGAAGAATCAATATTGTCAAAATGACTATACTACCCAAAGCAATCTATAGATTCAATGCAATCCCTATCAAGCTACCAACGGTATTTTTCACAGAACTACAACAAATAATTTCACAATTTGTATGGAAATACAAAAAACCTCGAATAGCCAAAGTAATCTTGAGAAAGAAGAATGGAACAGGAGGAATCAACCTGCCTGACTTCAGACTCTACTACAAAGCCACAGTCATCAAGACAGTATGGTACTGGCACAAAGACAGAAATATAGATCAATGGAACAGAATAGAAAACCCAGAGATAAATCCACGTATCTATGGACACCTTATCTTCGACAAAGGAGGCAAGAATATACAATGGAAAAAAGATAACCTCTTTAACAAGTGGTGCTGGGAAAACTGGTCAAGCACTTGTAAAAGAATGAAACTAGAACACTTTCTAACACCATACACAAAAATAAACTCAAAATGGATTAAAGATCTAAACATAAGACCAGAAACTATAAAACTCCTAGAGGAGAACATAGGCAAAACACTCTCCGACATAAATCACAGCAAGATCCTCTATGACCCACCTCCCAGAATATTGGAAATAAAAGCAAAAATAAACAAATGGGACCTAATTAAACTTAAAAGCTTTTGCACAACAAAGGAAACTATAAACAATTTCTTTGACTTGTTTCATATGTTCTATCACACAAAGCTTTTGAGTGTTCAAACACACCAGTTTCTAATAAAATTGTAAAGATTTGAGTCAACTTGCTTGTCAGTGTATTTACCATTTTCTGAGAAGAGTTGACTTTGATGACAGTCTCCTGGGGAAAAGGCTGGCACCCCATTTCTCTGTTCTAGTATTCAATGTATATCTAAATCTTCTCAGAACATAAAAGTCATGCTACTGAACCTTTCTGGTATTCATAGTCAGCACTTATGGATGAGGGTAGCTTCTTTGTAGTCAAAAACAAAGATTTCACATTCATTTCTTACTTCAAACATTAATTTGGCAACAATCTCTTTCAGGCATAATGTAGAGATATTCCAAACAGAACGTTGATTGCTGAATTAGGAGTAGTGCTCCCCACCATCAATGCACAAAAAATTTTAAAATATACAATTTTAGACATGTAATGCTTCAACCTAATACTTCATGTATGCCTGTTGTGCTTTATTAGGGTATTGCTTTTGCCACTCATGACTGATATCCAATATGCTGTCATCCAACAGCAGGTCAGCAACATAACTTTCAACAGCTTCTGTTGGTATGCTGATATTTGCTATAAATTAATCTAAGAGAAGTATCACATTCCCTTAAAACATTACTCTGCACTTTTTATGTGCACATATTATTTTTCCCTCTAGCAAGAGTTTGAAGTGTTGACTTTTATATAAGAAGAGTTTAGTGAGGCAGGAGTTATCTTTTTCTCTTAACATTAAATAAGCAAAAATCATAAATTTCATCATCAATTTCTGTTTAATACAATAAATCAGTTAAGTGATTTATTCCATTCAGCCTGGTGCTCTGCACTTCCTTGGTGTCCTTCCATGAGATGATTCACTTTCTATCAAGAAAAATATTAACTTTACCTCTAGCATCAACTTAAGGCTTTGATATTTTTGTTAAATACTAATAAAAGTAAATTACAGATTTATAGCTTCTTTTCCCACACTTCAGCCTAAGGAACCAAATCATGCCCTACAGTCACTCAATCATGCCTGACTATTTGTGATTCCATGGACACAGCCCACCAGGCTTCTCTGTCAATGGGTTTTTTCAGGCAACAATACTGGAGTGAGTTGCCATTTGCTTCTCCAGGGATCTTCCTGACCCAGGGGTCAAGCCAGCATCTCCTGTGCCTCCTGCACTGTTGGCCAATTCTTTATCCTCTGATCCATTGGAGAAAGCTTCTAAATCACTGAACTGGACTTAAAACTGAATTTTTGCACACCATAATCTGCCTATTTGTTATCTGAAATCCTGATGCAAAATTATTCATATTTAGAATTCAGTCTTTTTAACTACTTTTATCTCTCTCTTGTTCATACATAATTTTGTATGCAGATCTGTCTTCCTAAGTAGACTGTTCACTCATAAGTATAAGAAGTTTATTTTATTATGTACTCAGCCCCCCACTTCACTTAAAAATGTATCATAGTTTTAAATATGTAACAAATGATTAATTTATACTTGTTGACATGTTAAAACTTACTAATTTTAATGAATTAGCTTTTGCACTCATGCCAGAGTGCTGGAATTATCTTCATTGCCTCTTTATTCCAGAAAAAACATTCTACCACCTTCAAAATTTTCTACTTATCTGAAGTCCATATAATATAATTTTTATACCTCTTCTATTTTTGTCACTTTCTTTCACACACTCCCCAATTTTCTCACAAATATTTAATCCCTTATTTACAGTTTACCTTTTTACCCAAACTCTTGATAACATCCTGGTACATAAATAATTCAAAGTCTTATCACAGAGATGCTGTATCATTTCAAAGCCAGTGATCTTTATTTCTGCAGCAGCAAGAACTCACCAATTTAAGCTGATTTTTGGACAATTCAGAAATTTTCTAAAACAAAGCTGACAATATCTTTCTTTGGTGTTTTTACCCATCCAGATGTTCAGTTGTTTCCGTTCTTCCAGTGTACTTGTACTTTTTTCCTCATCACGTTTTTTATCTCTATTCATCCCCTCTTAGTTTATAATCCTTTCAATTAATCCTATTTTGATCCACTGTTCCAAATATCTACTCCCCAGCCGACTGGATACTCTTAATTCCTTGTTTTCATTGTTTTTTGTTGGTCCCTATCTTGCTAGTTTAAATTCCCGGATAATTTTAAATATCTCTGTGTCAACTCCTCTTTCTGGAATACTATTGTTTATAAAAATAATGAAACTGAAATTCCTGCCATCCAGTCTTGTTGTCTGTAAATGTTTGGCATGGTCATGGAATGCTGAGAATCTGCTACAATAAATGTGTTGAAATGAAAATAGAAGTGAAATTATTAAATACTTCAAATGTGATAAAAAATTTCAATCTTTAGATAATAGATATTACTTTAAATTACTAGAAAAATGCAGTGATATTGCTCAGTCTGTTCTAGAGATTAGAAAGTGTTTATCATGATAATATAAAAAGCAAGTTATTACAATGTAAATGTATAGTCATATAATATTAGTGGTATACAGAACATGAAGATGATAAAGATTGACTTTATGTTGGGTAGAAGATAAATATTTTTATTTATTCTTTAGTTGTGGTTCCCAAACCTATTTATGATCATCGTCTGTGAGATTTTTAAGAACTACATAGCTCCATCCTTGAGGCTTTAATTCTCTAGGTCTGCAGTGAAGATGAGGAATCTCTATTTTTCATAAGCATCACTAATAATGTGATGTTTGCACAAGTCTGGGATTCATCACCTTATAGAAAGTGAAAGTCAGGTGACCTTTAATCCTTAATTTGTGAAGTTTTACTTCTTTTTCTTTCTCATAATCAGTCATTTTAGGAGAAATCTCTAAGCTAAGAGTGTTTTTCTATGTATTCTAGTAGAAGCCATTTCTTGTGGGTTGTAAAAGCAGTTTCCTGTGGGCCACATTTCCCCCATCAGAGATGTTTTATATTGTCTTACCGTCAGTCACTCTTTCAATAGCAATCACCTAACAATTTCACCTCTCCTGTCTAGTGCTTTTCATGGCATCTATGATTTACATGGCAGGAGCTGCATTCCAGAGCATGGCATCAGATTTGAACTCTGTTTACAGGAGTAGGATCTATTTCAATACCTTATTAACAATTATTACTCTGAATGCTGTTGAGAAGTAGTTTGAATAGCCTGAGGTTCAGTGGCAATTCTCCCCACATGATCATCAGACAAACCCAGCATGTTGGATTTCTTTTGCCAAAGAGGGTGAATAAATAACCATCTCCAAGTTCAAGTGAATTTGGCTTATAATTCAAAGTATACTAAGCACTATTCTATCAATTATTAAATGAAATTAGTGATTTCAATGCATACAGCATCAATGATGATAAAATATAGTTTTTTTCCAGTCATTAAAATTTGACCTTATTATCACTTAAATAAAAACATGCCAGCAAATGCTAAAGCATATGCAGTTAATAAAAATTAATAAATATAATGAATAAAATTATTTCTAGAACTATCATCTTTTTACAAAAGGTTATTATCGTGTAGTTTTTGATATAGCACTCAACTTTTGTCATACAAGGGCTGTTTACTGGGCTTGGGGAGGGCTGGGGTGGCTGGTAATCTAACCACTCTGCCTGAGTAGAATATATCACTTTATCAAACCCATGGCCTTGTGAGCCACACTTAGAGCTAAAGAAATGTCAATCATTGTACCTTATCTCAAGAACTTTAGAGGACATCTAAGTATATGCTCCAGAGAAATTCTTATTAAAAACTTTGCATTTTTCTAAAGTGTCTGAGTGCCTCTCACCCTCAGTTGAGCTCACTTTCTCATATCGCATCCCAGTTTCTTTCTCTAACTCATTGCGATGCTGGACGGGAAGGTGGTTCATCTTTCACTCTGTCCGTTCTCCTGTGATAATCCGAGATGCCTTTGTTCTTTCTACTGTTTTGCCCTTCCACAGTCCTCATCCTGCAAGTATGAGGGCAAGACCTCAGTGAGCAAAGAGAGGAGAAAGACTGAGAAGTACATTAATAATTTTTTTTTTTACCTTTCCACAAAAATATGCATAACAGAAGTAGTGCAATCAGTTAAAATCTTGAATTCAAAATGCTGGGCATTTTAGAAGAAGGAACATATTGAATACTCTTGATAAAATATAAAGTAAGTAAAAATAAAAGTAATAATATGGTTACCTATAGAATATAACATATTTTATACTGTAAGGTTTATATATGTTTCCCACTAAACTAAATTTGTGTATGTATATGTATATATACATATATCACATATAATATCTTATTTATATATAAGTAAATGGTATTATGTATAATTAAGTAACTAACTAATAACTAAGTAACTAGCTAAGTATATACTATATATATCGTATACAGTTAGTTTCTTCCCTGGAGGCTCAGATGGTAAAGCATCTGCCTGCAATGCAGGAGACCCAGGTTTGATCCCTGGGTTGGGAAGATCCCTGGAGAAGAGAATGGCAACCCACTCCAGTATTCTTGCCTGTAGAATTCCATGGACAGAGAAGCCTGGTGGGCTAAAATTCATGGGGTCACAAAGAGTTGGACACTACTGAGTGACTAATGCTCAGTTAGTTAATTCCCCTAAAGAAAACCCCAAAATAGACTGAATTTAAAAAGAAGACAGCTGTTGGTGACCTCAATAATAATGGGGCAACCATGTACCTGTCTTTTTTTTTTTTTTTTTGTACCTGTCTTATTCCACCAAAATTTCTGAAATATTTACATGGACTTAGCTTCACGTGCTTGAGGTTGGCAACTAATAAATTACTGAAAATGAGAGAAAGAGATCTCAAATGCTGCTGGGCATCAACTTTATAGTCTACCTAAATGTTCAAAAGATGGCTGGTAGGTAAAAATCAGCATTCTTCAGTTTTATTTAAAAGATGAAACTCAAAAGCTGCAGGTAAAACTAAAAATTGTTACAACTGTTAACACTTCTATTTTTTTTTCTTTAATTGTCTTTAAACTCCACTCATTTAGTGAAAAAATTAATCAAGATTAATTAAGGTGAAGCATGGACATCTAATCATTCATTTTTGTTTAACATGCCTCCTTGCTAGAAATTTGTAGATTTGAGAATTAAAGTGAAGTCATTCTGTGGGAGAAGAGAATATAAATGGAAATGAATAAGAAATATAAACAGCAGTGATAGTCTAAGGCAGAGTACTAATGATTCCAATTTTAAATTTTATTTATTTAGAGCTAGTCTTTATCATACATCTAAATAACTTTGAGCCAAAGCCACAAAGCTCATTTAAGTATCAGAAAATATCTGATATAGAATTTAAAATCATGTGATTATATTCTGATCTACTGATTTATTGGGTACCCAATCTGTCATTCCATTAGTGATTACTGGTTCTGTTAATTAGCAATTCTCCCTTGAAGTGATCCTTAGAGACATGAAAAATTAGCAGTGCAGTCTAAGTTATTTCTACTAACCTATTCTATAGGTGTTACTTCTTTTATTTTATACAAAGCTTTCCACAGCTGCATGCCTTGGGAAAGACTAATTAAAATCACTGAAGGAAATATGATCAGCCAGACGAGGCAGAAAATAAATCTAGGGAAGAAATCATTTAATAGTTGCTGCACTTTTGTAATCAAATGCTTTACTTGTATACCAAAAATATATTTCACTGGAAGTTATTAAGCAAAGGGATGGTGATTTTTCTCTATTTCATTTTGGTATAAAAACATGTTTAAATGTTCAATAAATGTTTTAAATAAAAATCACATATATTATGTAGGAAAAAACTAAAAAGGCTTTATTCTAGACAGTAGGATGTACATAAAGAAGTAAGATGTATATTTAATATGCTGAGTATCTTGCTCTGAATCCAAGTGATTATCAGAATTAATTCCAGGCTACAAAGATCCAGATGAGGAAAGAGTGTGGCTAGATTGAGCCTTGATATCTATCTAACAAACCTAAGGTCAAAAAACATACATTCCATTTATAAACACGATGTGATCACTTCTTTCAAATAGTGAATCATAACATCAAGTGTCCTCAAAAGGTATCTCTTTCTAAAAGGCATATTCCAAAAATTAAAAATCTGGAAATCAAAAGGTGATTCTCTTTAATAATGATGCCCCACTGAATTTTAGTCAGTATTTATGTCTTATAAAGTTTGGGGAACCTGAATTTAAATTTTTCCTCACTTTAGAAGTGAGATGGCAATTAATAATTTTTAAAGTGATTGCCCTTATTTAACTAATCCATGCTACTGAAAGTATAATTATCAAACACACATGCACATACACACAACTACATATTCAGAATCCTGGAGCTTTTCTGCCAGTTATTATTGAAGAGAAACTGCTAAAATATCATCAAGATGTAACTGTTTTTCATTTTATATAATTTTGTTTTAAATTCTGTTCATTCAGCTTATAAAATCTATTTTGTTGTTTCTTAAAGCAGCCATTTTCAAAGTACTCTCTTCTTGTGTTATGGATTTAGTTCTTCTTTTTAACCCTTGAATATTTCATATCTTAATCCTTGAATATTTCAAATATCTATTTTAATGTTTCTTGCAAATTGCCATTAGTACCAGTCTATCACTTGTGAATGCTCCAGTTACTTACTCTCGTGACAGTAATATCATCTTGAGATCTAAAATTTTTGCCAGTCATCTTCAGAATACTTTCCTCAAGCATTTCTACATAAATTAGCCCTGGAAGGCCAACATGGTCCTATAATGTTATTTTGCAGTTACTAAAAGCTGTACAGAGCATAAATTTATATTTTTAGTTATACAAAAGAAGACTATTTCCAAATTGAATGTAGGAGACAGAAATAGTAAAGTTATGCAGGATCACCTGGAGCCATGTGGCCAGTCTACAGAATTTCTGAAATAAGGTTGTGATTAATTCCTACATTTTAAAGGAGCATTTCTTTGTACGTGTTGGGATCAGGTAGGAGTTCACAGTAGGGCTAACTTTAATGATCTTAGTGATTTGACCAAATGTCTGAAATATCTTACAAAGTACTATACTTTCTCAACTTCTGCATTACCTGAAGTGCAAGTAATGTTCTGAAAGATGCAATTACAGTTTTTTCTCAATATTCTCAAAGAATAACAGGGAAATATTCTCCCTCAAGTTGCATGAAGCAGAGAACAATTTGAATCATGATATTACTGAATACCACAATACCTAAAATAATGGTATAGACTCAGAGACTTGAGTTTGACTCTTTTTTGGTCACTTGTGAGCTGTGTGACCTTGGGCAAGTTACTAAATTTATCAGTAGTATTATATGTAAAATGAGAACAATTGTGACTTCCTTATTAGGCTGTTGCATAAGTTCTTTGTATTACTCTGGGTTCTCCGGAGAAACAGAAGCAATAAGAACTATCTCTATAGACATTAGAGAAGGAAATGGCAACTCACTCCAATATTCTAGCTTGGGAAATCCCTCGGACAGAGGAGCCTGACAGGTTACAGTCCATGTGGTTGCAAAGAATCAGATATGACTTAGTGACTAAACAACAATAACAACTATAGATATAGATCGATTGATAGATTCTTATCTGTCTAGAGTATCTGTGTCTATCTGTATACCTCTCTATTAAAGAGAGATATTTATTTCGAGGAATTGCTTACACAATGCTAAGGGCTGGCCCAGAAAAAAATCTGTAAGGCTGGCTGGCAGGTTGGAGACTATGAAAAGAGTTCATTTTGCATTCCAGAGTCTGAATTTTGCAGTGCAGCAGTCTAGACACTAAGCAAGCTTATAGTTATATATGTTATATATAGTTATATGTTATAGTTGTGAAGACAATCCTTTATGAGGGTGATGAGGGAGAATCTGTTCCATTCCTCTCCCCTGGATTCTACTAGGTTTCTGGAAATCTTAATTATTCCTTGGCATGTAGATCTCTGTCTTCATCTTTACATGACATTCTCCCTGTATCCTATTTTATTTTTATAAGAGCACAGTTATGTTGGATTAGGGCCCATCTTAATAATCTTGTCCTAACATATCCTTGTCCTTGTATCTGCAGCAACCCTAATTCCAAATGAGGTCACTTTCTTGGGTGCTAGTGGTTAGGACTATAAGATATAAATTTAGAATGTCCATAATTTAACTCATAATATTCTTGTAACAGAAACAACTCAACAAATGATAGGTACTATTTTTGAACATGATCAAATACTTACAGAAAACTGAATTTAGGGTTCTTTAAGAAAATAGTATATAAATGAAGGTAAGCATGAGCTAATTCAAGGAAAAAATGCTTATTTCAAGGCATTGATAAATAAAAGATAAGAAAAGCAGTGCTTAGGGGAAGGTTCATAGCATTACAGGCTTATATCAAGAAACAAGAAAAAAACCAAATAAATAACCTAACTCTACACCTAAAGCAATTAGAGAAGGAAGAAATGAAGAACCCCAGGGTTAGCAGAAGGAAAGAAATCTTAAAAATCAGGGCAGAAATAAATGCAAAAGAAACTAAAGAGACCATAGCAAAAATCAACAAAGCTAAAAGCTGGTTTTTTGAAAAAATAAACAAAATTGACAAACCATTAGCAAGACTCATTAAGAAGCAAAGAGAGAAGAACCAAATTAACAAAATTAGAAATGAAAATAGAGAGATCACAACAGACAACACTGAAATACAAAGGATCATAAGAGACTACTACCAGCAGCTCTATGCCAATAAAATGGACAACTTGGATGAAATGGACAAATTCTTAGAAAAGTATAACCTTCCAAAACTGAACCAGGAAGAAATAGAAGATCTTAACAGACCCATCACAAGCAAGGAAATCGAAACTGTCATCAAAAATCTTCCAGCAAACAAAAGCCCAGGACCAGATGGCTTCACAGCTGAATTCTACCAAAAATTTAGAGAAGAGCTAACACCTATCTTACTCAAACTCTTTCAGAAAATTGCAGATGAAGGTAAGCTTCCAAACTCATTCTATGAGGCCACCATCACCCTTATTCCAAAACCAGACAAAGATGCCACAAAAAAAGAAAACTACAGGCCAATATCACTGATGAACATAGATGCAAAAATCCTTAACAAAATTCTAGCAAACAGAATCCAACAACATATTAAAAAAATCATACACCACGACCAAGTGGGCTTTATCCCAGGAATGCAAGGATTCTTTAATATCCGCAAATCAATCAATGTAATACACCACATTAACAAATTGAAAGATAAAAACCATATGATTATCTCAATAGATGCAGAGAAAGCCTTTGACAAAATTCAACACTCATTTATGATTAAAACTCTCCAAAAAGCAGGAATAGAAGGAACATACCTCAACATAATAAAAGCTATATATGACAAACCCACAGCAAGCATCACCCTCAATGGTGAAAAATTGAAAGCATTTCCCCTGAAATCAGGAACAAGACAAGGGTGCCCACTCTCACCACTACTATTCAACATAGTGTTGGAAGTTTTGGCCACAGCAATCAGAGCAGAAAAAGAAGTAGAAGGAATCCAGATAGGAAAAGAAGAAGTGAAACTCTCACTGTTTGCAGATGACATGATCCTCTACATAGAAAACCCTAAAGACTCTACCAGAAAATTACTAGAGCTAATCAATGAATATAGTAAAGTTGCAGGATATAAAATTAACACACAGAAATCCCTTGCATTCCTATATACTAACAATGAAAAAACAGAAAGAGAAATTAAGGAAACAATACCATTCACCATTGCAACAAAAAGAATAAAATACTTAGGAGTATATCTACCTAAAGAAACAAAAGACCTATACATAGAAAACTATAAAACACTGATGAAAGAAATCAAAGAGGACACAAACAGATGGAGAAACATACCGTGTTCATGGATTGGAAAAATCAATATTGTCAAAATGGCTATTCTACCCAAAGCAATCTATAGATTCAATGCAATCCCTATCAAGCTACCAATGGTATTTTTCACAGAACTAGAACAAATAATTTCACAATTTGTATGGAAATACAAAAAACCTCGAATAGCCAAAGTAATCCTGAGAAAGAAGAATGGAACTGGAGGAATCAACCTGCCTGACTTCAGACTCTACTACAAAGCCACAGTCATCAAGACAGTATGGTACTGGCACAAAGACAGAAATATAGATCAATGGAACAGAATAGAAAGCCCAGAGATAAATCCACGAACCTATGGACACCTTATCTTTGACAAAGGAGGCAAGGATATACAATGGAAAAAAGACAACCTCTTTAACAAGTGGTGCTGGGAAAACTGGTCAAGCACTTGTAAAAGAATGAAACTAGAACACTTTCTAACACCATACACAAAAATAAACTCAAAATGGATTAAAGATCTAAACATAAGACCAGAAACTATAAAACTCCTAGAGGAGAACATAGGCAAAACACTCTCCGACATAAACCACAGCAAGATCCTCTATGACCCACCTCCCAGAATATTGGAAATAAAAGCAAAGCTAAACAAATGGGACCTAATGAAACTTAAAAGCTTTTGCACTACAAAGGAAACTATAAGCAAGGTGAAAAGACAGCCCTCAGATTGGGAGAAAATAATAGCAAATGAAGAAACAGACAAAGGATTAATCTCAAAAATATACAAGCAGCTCCTGAAGCTCAATTCCAGAAAAATAAATGACCCAATTCAAAAATGGGCCAAAGAACTAAACAGACATTTCTCCAAAGAAGACATACAGATGGCTAACAAACACATGAAAAGATGCTCAACATCACTCATTATTAGAGAAATGCAAATCAAAACCACAATGAGGTACCATTACACGCCAGTCAGGATGGCTGCTATCCAAAAGTCTACAAGCAATAAATGCTGGAGAGGGTGTGGAGAAAAGGGAACCCTCTTACACTGTTGGTGGGAATGCAAGCTAGTACAGCCGCTATGGAGAACACTGTGGAAATTTCTTAAAAAACTGGAAATAGAACTGCCATATGACCCAGCAATCCCACTTCTGGGCATACACACTGAGGAAACCAGATCTGAAAGAGACACATGCACCCCAATGTTCATTGCAGCACTGTTTATAATAGCCAGGACATGGAAGCAACCTAGACGCCCATCAGCAGATGAATGGATAAGGAAGCTGTGGTACATATACACCATGGAATATTACTCAGCCGTTAAAAAGAATTCATTTGAACCAGTCCTAATGAGATGGATGAAACTGGAGCCCCTTATACAGAGTGAAGTAAGCCAGAAAGATAAAGAACATTACAGCATACTAACGCATATATATGGAATTTAGAAAGATGGTAACGATAACCCTATATGCAAAACAGAAAAAGAGACACAGAAATACAGAACAGACTATCGAACTATGTGGGAGAATGTGAGGGTGGGATATTTCAAAAGAACAGGATGTATACTATCTATGGTGAAACAGATCACCAGCCCAGGTGGGATGCATGAGACAAGTGCTCGGGCCTGGTGCACTGGGAAGACCCAGAGGAATCGGGTGGAGAGGGAGGTGGGAGGGGGGATCGGGATGGGGAATACGTGTAAATCTATGGCTGATTCATATCAATGTATGACAAAACCCACTGAAATGTTGTGAAGTAATTAGCCTCCAATTAATAAAAAATTTAAAAAAAAAAAGAAAACAACAAAATTCTGTAAAGCAATTATCCTTCAATAAAAAAAATAAAAAGAAAAGAAAAAAAAAAAAGATAAGATACAGGGCTTGTGGAAGGAGTACAGGTTAATAAAAAGAAAGAAGTTTATTGGCTCCAAATGTAGTTATTTAATAATTGTTTTTAAAAAATGGAGAAATTCTAGCAGAAGAAAATTCTATATGTTTTGAGAATATTTTAGCTCTTCCTCAATCTATGAGTTCACAGATTTATAGTTCTCTTCCAGAGGATAATATAATTTTGAAAGTCTTCAGGAGCATATCCTGAAGAAGACTGACTGAAAAGCTCACGCATAGGCATAGAAGGTATGAATTTCCCATGCAGAGATAAAGCATCAAAGGCAAGGAAATATGAGTAAATGTAAATTTGTAGGAGGACCGTACTCCTTTTAAAGGAATTCCAGTGCAATGTTACTAACTGATTATGATGCTTTCTAGTAAGAATTCCACTTTTTTCCTCACATCAAAGGGTAAAAAAATCAAATGCTATGTGATCCAGTCTCACTACATTTTGTTCAAAACCATATTCTTTCTTTTTGACTACTATGTTTGGAACGCCTGCACAATCCCAAGGAGCTAGAGCACAGAAGTGATTTCATTTTCCCTTCTTAGGTGGAAGTCTCAAGGTCAGTTATACTTTTACAACCCAGCTTTTCTATCTGGTTTAAGTACAAATTAAATTCAAGATTTCATTACCGTATTAATGTATATTTGAATATAGCTACTACTTTTCACATCTTCAGTTTATCCCCATTTTCAATCTATGTTGATCTTTTAGTGAAGCAAAATTTGCCACTTCCAAAATGTTTCTCTTTGACATTAGCATTATTTTAAGCTGATCATTTATAAGAAACAGAAGACTGTGGAAGTTTTCTTTTTTCTTTTTTTTTAAACTCTCTCTTAACTATCCAAAATAATTTAGATGAAAGGCCTGACCCAGAAAGAACTGTATCACCAGGGATATCTACAAAGAATATGGACTAGGTATGATAGGCAGAATTCAGAAGGGCCTGAAGACCAAAGTCCTCTCTTTGTTCTTTTGTCTCTGCATGGTATAGTAGATATTTGTTTACTAAACAGTTTATTATTATTATTATTACCATGTAAACTGACTTCCTTCTCTTTGAAGTCCCAAACCCCTACCCACTTCTCCTTCTCTCAAATGGCATATAAGCTTCAATTGTCCAACTTGTCTTTAGGTTTCATACTGTTATGGAACCCTCATATTTACATAATTTAATTTTCTCCCATTATGCATGTCAGCATAATTCTTAGTCCATCCAAAAGAGCTAAGGAGAATAGAGGAAAGTTTTTTCTTTTCCTACCCTACAATCTCAATAGAGGCTTCTCAGGTGGCTCAGTGGTAAAGAATCTGCCTGCCAATGCAGGAGATGCAAGAGACCTGGATTCCATCCCTGGCTCAGGACAATCCCCTGGAGAAGGAAATGTCAATCCACTCCAGTATTCTGGCCTGGAAAATCCCATGGATAGAGGAGCCTGGTGAGCTACACTCCATAGAGTCACAAAAAGTTGAACACAAATAAGCACACACGCACAATCTCAATAACAATTGTAATTATGCATATTTCTACATATGGAAGGATGGAATAACTTTTCATTACTCAATCATACCACAAAACTTAATTTGCAGTTCATTATCTGTGATACAATGATTGCTACATGGTTGCAAATGTTTACCCTCTGGCTTCACACATTTTTCTGTGTGATTCTGCCACTCCTTTCATCAAGATGGAAATACTATTTTCTACCTTGAGATTTACTTTGTCAAATAGAATGTCCTAGAAGTGACAGTTTGCCAATTGAAAATCCAGTTTTCAGGAGACCTTGCATGCATCTGTTCTCTCTATACCCTGATATCACAATGTGAATAGCCTACAAGATGCTGCAAAACAGCTGGTCTAGTCATCTACATTGTCCCATCTGACAGCTGACCTAGGATTAAATGTGAATGAGGCCACTCTAGACCAGCCTTAACCAACCAAACTATTAGCTGACCACAGATGCCTGGGTGAGCTCAAGTGAGGTCAGCCAAGTCTAGCCCTGATAGCAGAACTGCCTAGATGAGACAAAGACAAAAATGACAAGCCAAATAGAAGCTGTTGTTTAAATGTGTAGTCCTCAAATTTTTGGCACCAGGACAATTTTGTGGTAGACAATTTTTCCATTAAAGAAGGGGAGATGGTTCAGGTAGTAACACAAGCGATGGAGAGAGGCAGATGAAGCTTTGCTTTCTTTGCCTGCTGCTCATCTCCTGCTGTGTGGTCTGGTTCTTAACCGCCCAGGGGTTGGGTATCCCTGCTTTAAACTAATGGATTTTGGGGGAATCATTTGTTATGGCACTTTACCACTAGCACCACCTAGGAAACCCATGAAGAGCCCTGGAGTGGGTAGCCATTCCTTTCTCCAAGGGATCTTCCTGAACCAGGGATTGAACTCATATTTCTCTGGCATTACAGGCAAATTCTGTACCATTTGAGCCATCAGGAAAGCCCTATTTATTATGCACGAACAACAAAATGAAACAAAGTCCCTCAGGATGAACTCAGTATAGCCCTCCAATACTTCCTAACACAAGAGATCCCTTCCCCATTCATCCTTTAAGGCCAACTACCAGAAATGCTGCTAGGTTAGGAGAACTGCTGTCCAACCACTAGGTTTACTGTTAGATCCTAGTTCATACTGAATGTCAGTTTCATTGTCTTGCAATTTTTTGGTATTCCTTATAATCTAATGCATCTTGACTTTGAACTCTTCTTCTGAAATAACCCAAATATATCATTTTAGGAAGCTAGCATAATGATATTGTAAGCTACATGAATAGCACAAGTCCTTAAAGATTGAAGCTACTTATGTTAGATATCTAGGGAATAGATATAGGTAATAGAAAAATTCCTCTACATTCCTCTAGATATACTTAAAAATTAAAAAAAATAAAAAAGACTTTGTAGTGGAATTCCCAAGAGGATGAGATTGTATCAGTCACAGGTGATTTCTAGGGAAAATGATCTAGCAAAATAAAAGGTCTAATTAAGAATTCTCTCTTCCAGTGTGATTTGTATTCACACATGTGAACCCAATACAATGCAATGTGTTAATTATTTGTCAAAAAGTAATTATATTTCTAATGCTTGGAATTTGTTTAGGTTAATCCCACATGCCTTGGAGCAACTAAACCCCTGCATCACAACTCCTGAGGCTTTGCTCTAGAGCCCAGGATCTGCAACTAGTGAGCCCACGTGCCACAATTACTGAAGCCCTAGAGCCTATACATCGAAACAAGAGAAACCACTGCAGTCAGAAGCCTGAGCACTGCAACTAGAGAGTAGCCTCTGCTTGTGACAACTAGAGAAAAAAATCCATGCAGCAACGAAGATCCAGCACAGCCAAATAAATAAAATTTAAAAGAAAACTATTAATATACAGAATTTTTATTATTTTTTAAGTATAAAGCATTTTTTTCTAAATTTTGGGGTTAATGACCTTACTACCATACACCATCAAGCATTAAGGGCCACACATTTTGTAGGGTAATTCCTTCTAAGGCACAGCAAGGGTCTACCTAGGTTCAAGTTTGTAAACCCTCAGAAACCCACCATTACTGACAGCACAAAGGGATATTCAGCGTTGCAATCAACTCCAGATTGCCAAATCTCATCATTTATGGAACTCTTGCCTGCTTGAATTTTCCCTGACAGTATACACTGATGAGCATTCTCCTTTGGCATTTCTAACCCTCTGACTCAGGAACAGCTCTCAGGGTACATTCTCGTTTTCTTTGACAGCATTCATACCTTTTAATTTATTTCCTTTATCTCTTGACATGCCTAAGTTAAAACCATCCTTTAATATAAACTTTACAAACTTTTGGTGTATACTTGCATATAGCATTAATATTTAATTTTTAAAATTTCTGCTATTTCTGAAGAACATTTACCTTCTCATTCATAATATTTATGTGTGATTCTTCTCTCTGTGAATTGCCAATTACTTGACTATTTTGTGAGCCCTTAATGAACCAGACTGTCTTTTTGTTGACCAAATCTATACATTTCTTGTTACTACATTTGCTGCTACTGCAACAAGTAATATTTTTATTTGCATTCTGGTTAAGACCTCTCTTAGTTATTTCTGGATTGTCTTGTTGTTCCTTTTTTGTTCTTTTTAGCTTAATTTAATTTGTTAATTTTATTTGTTTTTTTTTTTTTTTGCTTATTCAAAATTTTATTTTATATTGGAGTATAATTGATTAGCAATGTGTTGGTTTCAGGTGTATAGCAAAATTATTCCATTATGCATATACATGTATCTATTTTTTCAAATTATTTTCCTATTTATGTTGTTACAAGGTATTGAATAGAGTTCCCTGTACTATACAGTAGGTCCTTGTTGGATATCTGTTTTAATACAGCACTGTGTACACATCAAAAATAAACTCAAAATGGATTAAAGACCTGAATGTAAAACCAGATATTATAAAACTTTGAGGAAAATATAGGCAGAACACTCTTTGACATAAATTGCAGCAATATATTTTTTCTGTCTGTCTCCTAGAGTAATGGAAATAAAAACAAAAATAAACAAATAGGACCTAGATAAACTCCCTTTTCACAGCAAAGGAAATCATAAACAAAATGAAATGACAACCCATAGAATGGGAGAAAATATTTGCAGGTGAAGCAACCAACAAGTGATTAATCTCCAAAGCATACAAATAGCTCATGAAACTCAGTATCAAGAAAACAAGGAACCCAATCAAAAAACGGGCAGACCTAAATAGACATTTCTCCAAAGAAGACATGAAGATGACCAGAAAGTGAAATCGCTCAGTCCTGTCTGACTCTTTGAGACCCCATAGACCGTAGCCTACCAGGCTCCTCCATCCATGGGATTCTCCAGACAAGAATACTGGAGTGGGTTGCCATTTCCATCTCCAGGGGATCTTCCTGGCCCAAGAACCAAACCCAGGTCTCGCGCATTGCGGGCAGATGCTTTACCCTCTGAGCCACCAGGGAAGCCCATAAAAAGATACTCAACATAGCTACTCAACATCCTGCAATCCCACTCCTGGATATACGTCTAGGAAAAATAAAAACACTAATTCAAAAAGATGGGGCTTCCCTGGTGGCTAAGACTGTAAAGAATCTGCCTGCAAAGCAGGAGACCCTGGTTCAATTTCTGGGTCTGGAAGATCCCCTGGAGAGGAGAATGGCAATGGGGTTGCAAAGAATCGGACATGACTGAGTGGTTTTCACTTTTACTTTCACTTCAAACAGATACACTCACTCCAGTGTTCGTAGCAGTGCTATTTATCAATTTGATAGCCATAGCTGGAAGCCACCCAGCTGCCCATCAGCGGACTGTTGGGTTAAGATGATGCACTATATCTCTATCCATCCACACAGACAGATGTAGAAAACGAGGAATGCGTGTGCAATCATGGACCTCATGGACTGCAGCCTGCCAAGCTCCTCTGTCTATGGGATTTTCCAGGAAAGAATACCTGAGTGGATTGCCATTTCTTACTCCAGGGGATTTTCTTGACCCAGAGATCAAACCTGCATCTCCTGCGTCTCCTCCATTGGCAGGAAGGTTCTTTATCACTGAACCACCTGGGAAGCCCTGGAAAACAGATATAGATATGTTACCCAGCCATAAAAAACATAATGAAATATTGCCATTTGCAGCAATGTGGAAGGGCCTAGAGAAAATATTATACTTAGTGGAATAAGACAGAAGGCAAATACTATATGATATACTTCTTACATGTGGACACTACAAAATAATACAAGTGAATGTATATACAAAATAGAAACAGAATCACAAACATAAAAGACAAACATGTTTACCAAAGGGGAGAGGGAAAGTGGAAGGAACTAGTCAGAGGAATGGGATTGACAGATACAAACCACCCTACATAAAAGAGAAAAGCAGCAAGACTTACTATACAGCAGAGGGAATTATACCTTATAATGGAATACAACCTGCAAAAAGTTGAATCACTATATATTATAAATCTGAAACTGTGATATTGTACATTATCAACTATACTTCAAAAAAATGATAGTTGATAGTAAATAATAGGGAGAAAAATAACACAGTGAGTAGTACTAACTGTGAAAGGAGCTGTAATTTTAAATAGAGGTCCCAATGAGGAGATGACCTTTGATCAAAGACGTGAAAGGGGCAAGGTAGCTCATCTGGAGATCTGAGAGTAGGTCACTCCAGGCAGCTGGTGTGCACCGGAATGTCAAGGAGCCAGAAGAATGGCACAGAGGAAGGTCTAGGTAGCAGCAGTATGAAATGAGATGAGTGTTCAAGGAGGAGCTGAGCTCTGAGAGCCTTGAGGGTTTCAGTGGGACTTTGGCTTTTAATCTCCATGGGATCAGAAAATATTAGAGGATTCTGCAGTGAGACGAAAGATGATTTTCAGTTACATATCTACTGTTTTGAAACTAGGGTCCAGTTCAGTTCAGTTCAGTCGCTCAGTCGTGTCTGACTCTTTGCGACCCCATGGACTGCAGCATACCGGGCTTCCCTGCCCATCAGTTCCTGGAGCTTGCTCAAACTCACGTCCATCGAGTCAGTGATGCCATCCAACCATCTCATCCTCTGTCATCCCCTTCTCCTCCTGCCTTCAATCTTGCCCAGCATAGGGGGACAAGTACAGAAGGTAGAAAATCAGTTAGAACACTAAAAAAAATAATCCCAACAATATTATTAAGAATATTTAATGGTGCACTAAGCCAGAAGATTAACTTTGGAAGAGGATAGGGAAGGGAAGTGAGCTGAGTGGTTGGAAAAGGAGTATAATAAAAAGAGAGAGGCCAAAGATGAAGCTAAGAGTTTAGCCTGCTTAGAAGGCAATGGCACCCCACTCCAGTACTCTTGCCTGGAAAATCCCATAGATGGAGGAGCCTGGTGGGCTGCAGTCCGTGGGGTCGCTAAGAGTTGGATAGGACTGAGCGACTTCACTTTCACTTGTCACTTTCATGCATTGGAGAAGGAAATGGTAACCCACTCCAGTGTTCTTGCCTGGAGAATCCCAGGGACAGAGGAGCCTGGTGGGCTGCCATCTATGGGGTTGCACAGAGTCGGACATGACTGAAGTGACTTAGCAGCAGCAGCAGAAGCTGGAAAATGTAGTGTCATGTGTGAAAATGAGGAAAATAAAAAAGAATAAATTAGAGATGGAATTATTAGTATGATTTTGATATGTTAAATTTGTAGACAATGCAGTAGATTTGTGGATTGTATTTGAATCTTTTCTTCTGAGGTTCAGAGGAAATTTTGACATTATCAGGAGCATGAATATAAATTCAAAACAAAAGAAATCTAAGAAATGATATTTCTTTGAAACACTCTAAATATAAAAGTAGGAGAGATGAGGAGAGTCAACAAAGAGCCTGGGGGTAAGTGGCAATGAAGAAAATTATTGGAAGGGAGTCCTGAAAGCCAATTGAAGAAAATGATTGGAGGGGTTGCCAGGGGCCAACCATAAGATGTTGTTTCTAAAACAAATAAGATGAGTATGGAGAATTAACATCAACTTTAGCCAAGTGAGCCTCACCATTGACCACAACATTTGTGCAGAGAAGTAGAAGAATATGATTTATTGTAAAAGGTCCTTGTGGGAATAAAAGAGGAATTGGAGGTAGTGCATACAAACAAGTTCTATACATTCCACTCTATGCTCTAAGAATTAACAGAAATAGAACAGTAAGTAGATAGGAATATGGATGCAAGAGAGATTCATTTCATTTTGTTTTATTTTACTTTAAATATTTGAAGATCACACTGTGATTATAAGTTTATGAGAGTAAGGTATTAGAGGAAATAATTGATGATGCTAGACATAGAGAGGAAAATTGATAAAGCCATGTTCTTGAGTGGTCACCCAATATGAAAATAAAGGCCCAAGCAAACTTGCTGCCATTATTAAGGAGTACAGACACTTCATCTGAAGAAAAGGGGGAGGAGAAAGAGAATATGAAAACAGGTAGAGGTAACGGGAAGATAGGAACAGCAAAACAGGAAGGAAGATCTTTAGGTGACATGAAGACAAAAGCTAGTGTTGTCTAGATAAGTGTGAGCTTATGACTTAGTGCTGCAGTTCTAAAAATGTGATTCAGTTACACCAGTGGGGACAGCCCCAAGACTTTTTCAGGGTGCCAACAATCCTCCCTTTTTTAACTATCTTCATATATTGCAATCAAACAATAAAATAGAAGATGATATGAGAACCCGACTGGTACCAAGGCATACATTCAAATACTTGCAAAATTGGAAATAGTGTCTCTCATTACTAGGATTTTGTTATCATAAGTACACTTGTTTCTCATAAAAATGTTATTTTACAAGCTTTGTATTGATTAGTGACTGAATCATACCATCTAGTCTTACTCTAACCAAAAAAAAATATGTATGTTTAAGAAAAACACTAATAATAATAGTAATTGTGGGCAGCAATAATATACTGAATACTGTAATAAACACCATATAGTTTATTATTTCTTTTTTTTTCATTTATTTTTATTAGTTGGAGGCTAATTACTTTACAATATTGTAGTGGGTTTTGTCATACACTGACATGAATCAGCCATGGATTTACATGTGTTCCCCATCCCTATCCCCCCTCCCACCTCCCTCTCCATCCCATCCGTCTGGGTCTTCCCAGTGCACCAGCCCTGAGCACTTGTCTCATGCATCCAACCTGGGCTGGTGATCTGTTTCACCCTTGATAGTATACTTGTTTCAATGCTGTTCTCTCTGAACATCCCACCCTTGCCTTCTCCCACAGAGTCCCAAAGTCTGTTCTGTACATCTGTGTCTCTTTTTCTGTTTTGCATATAGGGTTATCATTACCATCTTTCTAAATTCCATATATATGCATTAGTATGCTGTAATGTTCTTTATCTTTCTGGCTTACTTCACTCTGTATAAGGGGCTCCAGTTTCATCCATCTCATTAGAACTGATTCAAGTGAATTCTTTTTAATGGCTGAGTAATATTCCATTGTGTATATGTACCACAGCTTCCTTATCCATTCATCTGCTGATGGGCATCTAGGTTGCTTCCACGTCCTGGCTATTATAAACAGTGCTGCGATGAACATTGGGGTGCACGTGTCTCTTTCAGATCTGGTTTCCTCAGTGTGTATGCCCAGAAGTGGTATTGCTGGGTCATATGGCAGTTCTATTTCCAGTTTTTTAAGGACTCTCCACACTGTTCTCCATAGTGGCTGTACTAGTTTGCATTCCCACCAACAGTGTAAGAGGGTTCCCTTTTCTCCACACCCTCTCCAACATTTATTGCTTGTAGACTTTTGGATAGCAGCCATCCTGACTGGTGTGTAATGGCACCTCATTGTGGTTTTGATTTGCATTTCTCTGATAATGAGTGATGTTGAGCATCTTTTCATGTGTTTGTTAGCCATCTGTATGTCTTCTTTGGAGAAATGTCTGTTTAGTTCTTTGGCCCATTTGTTGATTGGGTCATTTATTTTTCTGGAATTGAGCTTCAGGAGTTGCTTGTATATTTTTGAGATTAATCCTTTGTTTCTTCATTTGCTATTATTTTCTCCCATTCTGAAGGCTGTCTTTTCACCTTGCTTATAGTTTCCTTTGTTGTGCAAAAGCTTTTAAGTTTCATTAGGTCCCATTTGTTTATTTTTGCTTTTATTTCCAATATCCTAGGAGGTGGGTCACAGAGGATCTTTCTGTGATTTATGTTGGAGAGTGTTTTGCCTATGTTCTTCTCTAGGAGTTTTATAGTTTCTGGTCTTACATTTAGATCTTTAATCCATTTTTAGTTTATTTTTGTGTATTGTGTTAGAAAGTGTTCTAGTTTCATTCTTTTAGAAGTGGTTGACCAGTTTTCCCAGCACCACTTGTTAAAAATTGAAAGCATTTCCCCTAAAGTCAGGAACAAGACAAAGGTGCCCACTCTCACCACTACTATTCAACATAGTTTTGGAAGTTTTGGCCACAGCAATCAGAGCAGAAAAAGAAGTAGAAGGAATCCAGATAGGAAAAGAAGAAGTGAAACTCTCACTGTTTGCAGATGACATGATCCTCTGCATAGAAAACCCTAAAGACTCTACCAGAAAATTACTAGAGCTAATCATGAATATAGTAAAGTTGCAGGATATAAAATTAACACACAGAAATCCCTTACATTCCTATATGCTAACAATGAGAAAACAGAAAGAGAAATTAAGGAAACAATACCATTCACCATTGCAACAAAAAGAATAAAATACTTAGGAGTATATCTACCTAAAGAAACAAAAGACCTATACATAGAAAACTATAAAACACTGATGAAAAAAATCAAAGAGGACACAAATAGATGGAGAAATAAACCGTATTCATGGATTGGAAGAATCAGTATTGTGAAAATGAGTATACTATCCAAAGCAATCTATAGATTCAATGCAATCCCTATCAAGCCACCAATGGTATTCTTCACAGAACTAGAACAAATAATTTCACAATTTGTGTGGAAGTTTATTACTTCTAAAGCAGGGATTCAAATGTTTTCACAATAAGTTTACATTATTAAATTTTGACATGAGAAAAGATATATCAAAATTGGAGGGAGCATTAAAGCTCTTTAATATTGTCAAGCAATATTGTGAATAAATTGCATGCAGGCAAAACTAATCACCAGTGTCCTGTCCAGAGTGCTCTTCTGAGTTATTTCCACTTTCCATTGACTTTTAAGCTATTTTCAGTCTTACTAGAGAAATATGTTTGTCATACAAATTATCCTTATCTATAGAAATATAAATAGATTTTATTGTGTCTGGTAGAGATGCAACTGATCATTGCCTTGTGGATATTAGCTACTTTTGCATCTAGTTATAAATTCATTCCAGCATTCTGTATTGCCCAAACATGTGTGTTCTTTAAATGCTCCATTGAATTGGTTTTAGTATTCTATTGGCTTCCTCACTACTTAATGAGTAAAATTGTTGGCAGTGTTTATTTTATATGCTTGTTTATTTTATGTTTGTGAAAGCCATATATTATGTTTTTTAAAATGTATTTTTGAAAGATATTGTGCCAAAAATATACTTCCTTCAAATAAGTCAACAATAAAAAATCTTATAAGATGATACTGAAAAAAAAACAAGTGGTTCTCAGACATGCACAGAACATTGCATCTTCCATGTATTTCACAGTTTAAAACTCAGGACACAAGTGCACTTTGGTCAAGGGGGAATGTTAGTAGAGAGGAGAGAGTGAACACTGCTACTGCTGCTGCTGCTAAGTCGCTTCAGTCGTGTCTGACTCTGTGCGACCCCATAGACGGCAGCCCACCAGGCTTCCCCGTCTCTGGGATTCTCCAGGCAAGGACATTGGAGTGGGTTGCCATTTCCTTCTCCAATGGATGAAAGTGAAAAGTGAAAATTAAGTCACTCAGTCGTGTCCGACTCTTCACGACCCCATGAACCGCAGTCTACCAGGCTCCTCCATCCATGGGATTTTCCAGGCAAAAGTACTGGAGTGGGTTGCCATTGCCTTCTCTGAGAGTGAACACTAAAGACGTTCAAAACCAAACAAAGCTGGTTTATGACCTCATCATTTCGTGAAGGACATTTTAACAGCAAAAATTAGAAGACATTAATTTAAAATAAAAATAGCTTTTTAATAAACATAGCTTACATTTGTGAGAGCTTATTTCATCACTTTTATTTTTATGCACACTGGTGAAAACATTATCAAAGGTTACCATTGGGCCAAACACCAAATTTAGAGAAATTGACATTTAATAAGACACTTTGATGATTCAGGCTGTTTCTGACCTTCTTTAATTAGCAGGTACATATAATTGTATTAGTTGTTTCACACTGCATCGTAATATCATTCTCCTCCAGCAGACAGTGAGTTTCAGAAGGCTATTTATTAAAGACTGCTAGCTGTCAAACAAAATCCCTTTTCCCCATCTACCTTGAAAATAGGTAGAAACTTGGCTGTCTATCTATATTACATTTCCAGTCTCCCTTGCAATTAGAGTTGTCATGTTTGCTAAGTTTTCACAGATGCAGGTAAGAAGATATAAAATGTTCTCTTCACTCCAGGCCCCTTAAGAGAGTGGACATGCCTCTTCCATGATCTCTTTTTACTTCTGAACAACTTCAATCTAGTGGAGGCTACCTAGCTGTGACAATGTAGTCAGGGATGGTGAGAAGAGATGAAAAGAACCTGGTTTCTGAAAAGCTATGTGGAACAGATCTTTCTGCTTCGAATTATTACACAAGAGAGAAATAAGTTTTCATCTACTTTAAGCTTCAAGCTGGCTCTCTTAATTATGATCATCTAGGCTTATCAATGTGACAGTGGGCTATAAAGAAAGTTGAGCACCAAAGAATTGATGCTTTTGAACTGTGGTGTTGGAGAAGACTTGAGAGTCCCTTGGACTGCGAGGAGATCCAACCAATCCATCCTAAAGGAAATCAGTCCTGGGTATTCATTGGAAGGACTGATGTTGAAGCTGAAACTCCAATACTTTGGCCACTTGATGCAAAGAACTGACTCATCTGAAAAGACCCTGATGTTGGGAGAGATTGAGGGCAGGAGGAGAAGGGGACGACAGAGGATGAGATGGTTGGATGGCATCACCGGCTCAATGGACATGAGTTTGAGTAAACTCTGGGAGTTGGTAATGGACAGAGAGGCCTGGTGTGCTGCAGTCCATGGGGTTGCAGAGTCGGACACGACTGAGCAGCTGAACTGAACTGAGGCCTATGTTAAATAATAAAAGATGGAACTATATTTTATCTATTTTAATATCTCAATATGCTAGGGTGATGATTGGTATATAAATCTACAATTGATGCTTCTCAAATTAATAAATAAATGAAATGTTAAGTCACAACTACATGATAAATATATTGGTATGGATATTTAAGTGGGTTTTTTTTACTCAATTTTAATAATGGTTATGCAAAGGTAATGTCTGGTGTAACAGCATTACATGGTCTTGTTATAAATACTAAATAGTATAATGATTATAACCATCCTTTGCCTTAGAAATTATGATGATTATTATTATGATGTTTATTTATAAAAGTAGAAATTGAGGCTTAATTTCACAATTAGTGACTTTGAGAAGTTAAGTGACTTTCCAAAGCTTGAACAGATAGTTATCGTGGATACTGAATTTGAACCCCACTATATTAATATTAATTCATTCAGAGGATAACATTTAAGTAGCATATCATATTTGCATAAGTGGCTGTTTTAAAACAAGGATTTATATAGAAGCTTAGTCAATCCCAATGTATTTTTCTCTCAAAGGCTGAATTTTTAGAGACAAAGAAATTATCAAGATAACTTTTATAATCCAACCTGCTCAAAATTTTATAAATTGATCTACTCTCCTCCTACCCCAATTCCCATACACAATTATTTCAAATCCATAGCACAGTGTAAAATAAAGTACTTTCTTCTGGAAATATTTCTGATCCCTTCTTTATGAAAGTGTGAAATTTGAGATTGAACATATGAGGGTCAAAAATGTGTCAGCTGCTAACAGAGCTAACTTCTTAATGGAGTCTAATTCTCTTATTTCTATGACCAAAGCATTCCAAATCATCACACTGACTCCTCTGCCCACATACTCTTTGGACAATGCTATTTTCTCTGAAACATATAGGGAATACCTCGCCTAGTTTGCTTCTTAGTAACACAAAGCCTGGCTGTTTCACTTCTTTATAAGGAAAATGAAAATAAATATCCATCATAGTCAGAGACTGTCTATTTAACATTGTTATACATTGTTTTCACAATGTTTGGAATATACTAGGCATTTTTCTTTGTGAGTTTATTCTGTTTTATCTATTACCTTTTTCTTTACTCACTTGTATACAAGATGGTATATCATACATTGAAATAGGCTTTCATTACTTTTCCTGTAAATTATTTTACCTTTATACACTACCTTCATCTTTGCAACATGCATTT
This sequence comes from Cervus elaphus, assembly GCF_910594005.1. Taxonomy (NCBI): domain Eukaryota; kingdom Metazoa; phylum Chordata; class Mammalia; order Artiodactyla; family Cervidae; genus Cervus; species Cervus elaphus. Next base: position 4,426,612 of record NC_057817.1, on the reverse strand, counting down.
GCATATTTTAACTTTCCATGTGAAAGCTTAAGAATATGATTTTAGCACCTTCCATTTGAATCACAATTTCAGCCTGATTCAGGAGGCTGATTCTGGTTGACAGCATCCTCAACCAGACAAATACACAATGGCAAAGGATCCCTTCCAACATTGTAGAGCCAAGGAGACTTGTAGATTATTATTGACTTTAATTATCACTCCCATAAGCTGTAATATTCTTTACCTTTGGTTGAAGCAGCAGTCCACAGAGTGTGAAATTCTCTGCTTTTGAAAATATCCAGTAAATGAAACGAATCACTTCCAATCTGCTGTAACAACTGAACACCCACTGATAAGTATAAGCAAGGGGCAAATTTATCATCACCAATAGAAAATAGGCTTTTTGAAAGTGAGATTTGAGACATCTAGCCAGTTGCTTACTACCAGCAGTGATCAGCAAAACCAAATCCACTTTCATTTTAAATTCACAGGCATTTTATCCTCAGTGATGTAAAAAAGCACAGTTTGTTTTCTATGCTTGTGCTTTATTTATTGCCATGAAATTTAAACACTAAAATATCAAAATAAATTGTTCTCATAGTTATAATTGTTAATTTCCACTCCTATTCTCATCCACGTTTGGTTTTTTTTTTTACTTCTGTCAGTTGCTTCCAGTACAAATCAGATCTAAGGATTTGAATAGACTCCAGTTAGTCTCTCCTCCAAAGGCCCAACTCACACAGTCCTGATTTATTTGCCTCATAAGGTAAGGCTTATAATAAACAAACTGCACAAAGATATATGCTATACAGACTGAAATCAGTGCGCAGTGTTTCACTTCTCGATATTACCCCTGGGTTTCAGCAAGCCCTTTGATTCTCATAATAAGACCACAGTGAATTGCTTTCTGGCTCCTTGCTATGAATTTCAGATCTAAAGAGAAAAGACTATTAAAGAAAGATAATAGGAAGAAGAGAAGAAACTGTATCTCAAAAACTGTTACATATATATTTAGAGTTTTCAGACATATAGTAAAACCTTTTCATTCCTTATTTTAGCTATCTAAATAATATGACAGAATTTTTATTATAAACAGAAATATTCAAAAACATTTTTGTTTAGGTCAGTAAATTTACTTTCAAAATGCATTTAGCCTAGCTATTTAGCCTAAAAATCAACATTGACAAGGACATCAGATTTCCTCATTTATATTAATTCTTATTGAAGGGCTGGAAGGTTTTCTCCAGCATGACGTTCTCATTTCAAAGTCCAAAAGAAATGATTGACTTATTATTATATTAAAAATAAAGCTATGGTTGACTTATTACTATATTAAAAATTCTGCATTTGTCTGTAATGTAGCAGGTAGTCAGTGATATGGCAAAAATGTATGAACACAAGACTGTCATTTACTGACATTCTATGTCACATTTCTTGTGTGTGCCTGCAATTTTTAAATCTTGTAGTTCTCAAAATTATAGGTATGAAAACCACAAACTAAATCAAATCAGAGAAAAACAACTGTGAAATCAGTTTCTTTTGGTTTGACTGCCTTGTTTCTACTGATGTTGGAAATGGAAAAAGTTGTGGTGGTTTTATAAATGATAGAATAGCTTGTATCTTAAAAACAGGTTTTAAAGGTTTTCTTCTTAAAGAAAATAATTTTTTTTTTATTTTCTCATGTGAGTGGACTTCACCATAGAGCAAATCAGCAATCAGAATACTTACAGCAAGTTCTACACATTTTAATGTCATGGGTATTCATAAAGATCATTTCAATAATCATATATATTTCATACAATTGTACATTTCTTGTCTTCTGTATTTTGGAAACAACTGTTCTAACATGGTATATGAAATGGCACAGCATTGCATTTCAGATAGTGTATGAATTTCTAGGGGTAAAAAAAATGTATGAGGAAAAAATAAATATAAACGTTGTTAAATGACACCAAAGGGAATGATTTTGTTTTAAACAAGTATATCAAGTGAATATGTAGAACATTCCATAATAACACTTTCTGATTTCTTAGAACAATAATTCAACCATATATTAGATCAAGTAATTCCATATCAAGAACATTTCGGAGTGGGCAATCCTCTTGCCAGCGAGCTGAGCTGTGTTCTAACAACGGCAGGTACCTTGTTTCCCACCATGTAAGATTAAATATGCAGATATTCTCTGTATTATGGCCCTTTAGGGTACATGGAGACTTGCCAATTGTGCTATTATGATAAGAGCCAGGAGCCAATTTCCTTCAAACCGTATTTTTTAAGATAGAGAGCATTATCCAGAAGCAGTCAAAATGACAAGGCACTAAGTATATGAACAGGATGAACATCCGGTGGAGAAGTTTAAAGGAATACGACTGCAATAAAAACTGGTAAAAACTGCCAAGTGATTTAGGTGGTGAACTATCTTCAAGTTTTAAACACTTTGAGAGAGGATGTGTGAATTACTGTTCCAATTCTATGGTATTTTTTGAGAGAAATAGGAATATGACTAGACTGCATTTGCTCTTGAAATACTTTCAAATTTGGTCTGGGTGAAATAAAAATGGCATGAAAATGTCAGCTGAGCCTTTGAAGATTTAGGGTATGCTACTCTGAGATTTAGGTGATGGCAGGTATCAGTAACCTAAGCAGTTCATTTCATTCTTCAATTTTATCTTCAAGGGAAACTTTTTTAGACATAACTCATAAGAAGAAGAATTAAGAGCCCTTCTCCTAATAACCATTCTGTCAAAGACCAATTTAGGTAGAAATGCTTATGTAGGATTTCTAAGAGAAGAAGATTTTAGGGAATCAGTTCAATAATATAACTCAAGTCCATATCCACAACGCATTCTTCTTTAGCTCATTCATCCAATAAACATTCTGCTATTGTTGGTCAATTTTAGTACAGCTGAAACATTTAAACACAGATGTTTTCTTGAACTGTAACCAATTTTGGAGTTGTAGCAAGATGAATTTTCATTTATTGTGACTGCTAATTTATAGCAAAGAAGATCAGTGGAAGTGACTAATAGGTCTTCCATTGATCTTTGGAAGATCTGATGCTGAAGCTGAAGCTCCAATACTTTGGCCACCTGATGCAAAGAGCTGTCTCATTAGAAAAGACGCTGATGCTGGAAAAGATTGAAGGCAGGAACAGTAGGAGATGACAGAGAATGAGATGATTGGATGGCATCACCAACTCAATGGACCTGAGTTTGAGTAAACTCTGGGAGATGAAGGACAAGGAGGCCTGGCGTGCTGCAGTTCATGGGGTCACAAAGAGTTGGACACAACTGAGCAAATGAACAACAATAACACTGGATGAGATGTTTTATAAAAAATAAATTACTACTACTTAGGGTCTCTTTCACATTTTAGGTCCCTCACTGGCAAATAAAAATTCAAAGTAAGAGAATAATAAGACTTGAAGAATGAATAGTTCTTGGATATGAGGACTGTGTTCCTATCCTGTCACTCAGACTTGCAAGTAGTGTGACAGACTATAGTAATTTTTCAAACAGCATGTATAAAGCAAAATAAGATGAGACCAAGATGTTAGAAGAATGATGCGGAGTTAGTTGATACTGAAAGTGGCTATTTGGAGTTTGGTATATGAAAAATTTGAAGTTATATTAAGTTATTTTCCATGTTACTTTTAAAAATCCTCTTCTCTGTATGCAAGGTCCTCATTATTAAAGTTCTCCCTGAATGTCATACTTCATGGAAAGTGCCTCAGACCGCATAGTCTGAAACATGTCTACCTAAGTTCCCACAGTCTTTTATTTGTACCTCTTCCCTAAAACTCTCACAGTCCTGGAGCCCTTTCGTTGTTGTTGTTCAGTAGCTAAATCCTGTCTGACTCTCTGTGACCCCGTGGACTGCATCCTGCCAGGCTTCCCTGTCCTTCACCATCTCCTGGAGTCGCTCAAAGTCATGTCCATTGAGTCGGTGATGCCATCCAACCATCTCGTCTTCTGTCATCCCCTTCTCCTGCCCTCAATCTTTCCCAGCATCAGGGCCTTTTCCAGTGAGTGGACTCTTCATATCAGGTGCCCATTCACATCTTTCTTTGAGTTCTTAGAGAACAGAGGCCATATCTTGCTACTATTTTGTCCACAGTACCTTTTGCACATATTTCTCAATAATTTTTCAGTAAATTTAAATATTGTGTACTTGATCTTTTGCATAAAAATAAATATACTTAGAAAACAAAATAGATTCTATCCTTAAACAATCCAATAAGTATTTTCTAATAATTTTGAAAAAGCAGAATTAATCTCAAGACTTAATCAACTAAAGACAAAAATATTTCAGCTCTGAAAATAAAACACTAAGATTTAAAATGAAAAATAGCCATTTTTTCAATAACATATTCACAAAGCATATTTTAATGTATTTTCTTTCAGTCTTTTCTGTTATGCTTATTTTGAAAGAGTAGTCATTATACTTTATGTAATAACATAATATACATGCTTCCCATGCTACTAGATATTCTTCATAAATATCTTAACAATAGCATTCTAATCCACCCTATTGACATAACAGAATTGACTTAGCTACATTTCTTGTTAATACTGAGTTTCACTTTCCCTATTATGAAGAACAGTGCTACACATACTGTTGTATTAAAAAGTTAAAAACACTGTTTTAAATCTTAAGTTTTAGAAGCAGAACCTTCAGTTTTTGCTGAAGTGGCAATTAATGTGGTAACACTGAGGACCTAACAAGACAGAAAAACTGTGGCTGAAATAGGAGGGTGATTTTTAAAAAAATATTTTGCAGATATATCTACATTGTTGAAATTTTACCTAGAATTCAGAGGCAGGAATAATGTCCAAAAAGAAACACATCCTTAGTTGACTTAAGAAGGGTATATATTCTTTTTTTTTTTTTTAAGAAGGGTATATATTCTTTTTTTTTTTTTTAAGAAGGGTATATATTCTATAAGGCTAAGAAACCAAACTGTACACACCTTTCATACTCAGTACTTGAAGTGGAATGGGAAACTGGAAAACAATTTGTGAAGCCTAAGAACAATACCTAATTAAAGTTTATATACTGAAAAATTACTCAATGTAGGAAAGACTTTTAACAAACGTTTAGTAGGGAACTGGTGTTTCAGATTATGGACTAGACCCAGACTTATGGGTTCACATCACATTTCTTCTGTTGGTTTGTTGTGTCATTTGAGGGAAGGATTTTTTAACTATTCTGAACCTATTATTGCAGCACCATATAATAATAACTATACCTGTCATCTAAGATTGTTGAACATAGAAAATAAGCTTATAATTATAATATGAAGTTTGTACAATTCTATTCTAAATATTTTATTTACAGTAATGTGTATACACACGTTTGTGTGTGTGTCTATTTGTGAATATATTGTATATATCTGAAATATATATTATGGCTCTTCTGGCCATGAAATTTCCCAAGTGAGAATACTGTTGTGGGCCACCATTCACTTCTCCAGGGGATCTTCCTGGCTGAGGGATCGAAGTGCTGGAGAAGCAGCACTTCTAGCTACTGTTTAAAAGTATGGATTTTGTAGCTAGACTACCTGGGTTTGAAAGCAGCTATCCAACTTATTGGCTGAATGGCTTTGGACAACTTATTAAATTTCCTTGTGCCTTTATTTCATCACTGATAAAATGAAATAGTAGTAATACCTATACTTCATGATTTATTATAAAAATTAAATGAATTAATGTTTACAAAGTGCATACAACATCTGTCACATAAAAACTCTACACTCATTGTTAAATTGATATAATTTAGCAAAATATTATCCAATAAAGAAGACAGAGAGTGATATACACAAATGATGAGTCTGCTACCAGTACTCCTCCATTTTAGAAAACCCCTAATGCTTCAGAAGTTAAAAGAAAATAAAATAGTAATAGTAACAGTAGATTTACCACATAAGCATTGATCTTCATTTTTGTTTCTGTCACTCAAAATGGTGCCATTACTAAAGGTTACATACTTCAAATATATAAGAAAATTGCCCAACATTTCAGAAAACTACAAGAAAAACCCCAAAAGGTAAAATACAATTACTCAGTTGGGATATGGCCAGCATTTTGGGGAAAGCAAGGTATCACTGTCACTAATAGGAAAAGTGAATGGTAGAAATAGAACTTAACAAAGCAGGACAGTCAGGACAAATAAGGAATACATGCCAAGTAAGGCATAAAGGAGAAAAAATATGATACAAAGTGAAACTCAAAATTTGGACATAAATTAGAAAATGTCTTACATCTTACTGTGTTACAAAAGCAGTAAATTGAGAGTATGTTTTTAAATTGACATCTATGAGACTTAAGTATCTCATAAACATGGAATAGGCTATATTTTACTAAATGGAAACCGTTATTAATGTAGCTTTGGTATTCACCAATACAGCCATATTCACATTTTTAACTGGATAGCTCTCTGTTGTGGAACACCATCTTGCACAGTGTAAGATACCTAACAGCGTCCTTAGTCTGCACGCACTAGCACCACCCGAACTTGTGACAAACAAAAATGTCTTCTAGTCTTGCCAGATGTGCTCCTGGAGGGGATAAACTGCCCCCAGTTGAGATTCTCTGCTTCAATCAATTAGTGATTTGAATGACAACTGAGAAATCACATAGCTCAGCTCTAACACATTCCCTCCTTTTCACTAGATAAATCAGTGTTCATCTAACACCCCCTTGAATTGTTTCTGTGATTAATAACTCACTTTCTCATGCTCAAATTTTACACTATTGTTAGTAGTTCGTTCTTACATCCATCTCATGGGGGAAATTTTTATCTTTTATAGTTCTGTTTTATTTCTGCTATGTCTTCTTATTCCTTTTTCCTTCCCTAGTGGCTCAGATGGTAAAGAGTCCACCTGCAATGCAGGAGACCCGGCTTAGATTCCTAGGTTTGGAAGATCCCCTGGAGAATGGAATGGCAACCCAGCCTAGTATTCTTGCCTGGAGAATTCCACAGACAGAGGAGCCTGGGGGCTGCAGTCCATGGGGTCACAGAATCAGACATGACTGAGCAACTAATGCTTTCCTTCCTGAATACCCAAGTACTAGTATGTCACAGCTTTTAGCCCCTTCCAATGTGTCAATAGAGATACTTGTAAACAATTTTCCAGATTAAATATGAGCTGGAGAAAATACACTTAGAAGTATGATTGCACTTTCATCTTTTTTGTTCCAGATCCTATTGTTGTTCAGTCACTTGGTCGTGTCTGACTCTGTGATGCCTTGCACTGCAGCACGCCAGGCTTCCCAGTGCTTCACCATCTCCCAAAGCTTGCTCACTCATGTCCAGTGAGTCTGAGCAACTCGTGTTCATTGAGTTGAAATCATATGACCTCTTTTAGAAGCTTTATCTAACCGTCCAGTCATATTTAATTGGAAGACAAGAACACATGCATTCATTCCCATCTGCTCTGACACTGTATTTACTGTATGTCGTTGCTGTTATTCAGTCACTAAGTCATGTCCGACTCTCCTTGACCCCTGAACTGCAGCACGCCAGGCTTCGCTGTCCTTCACTCCCTCCTACAGTTTGCTCAAACTCACATTCATTGAGCTGATGATGCCATCCAACCCTTTTCCTCTGTCGTCCCCTTCTCCTCCTGCCCTCAATGTTTCCCAGCATCAGGGTCTTTTCGAATGAGTCAGCTCTTCACATCAGGTGGCCAAAGTATTGGAGTTTCAGCTTCAGCATCAGTACTTCCAATGAATATTCAGGGTTGATTTCCTTTAGGATGGACTGGTTGGATCGCCTTGCTGTCCAAGGGACTCTCAAGAGTCTTCTCCAGCATTCGAACATATCAATTCTTCGACGCTCAGCCTTCTTTATAGTCCAACTCTCACATCCATACATGACTACTGGAAAAGCCATACCTTTGACTATATGGACCTTTGTTGGCAAGTGATGTCCCTGTTTTTTAATACACTGTCTGGGTTTGTCATACCTTTTCTTCCAAGGAGCACACATCCTTTAATTTTGTGGCTGAAGTCACCTTCCACAGTGATTTTGGAGCCCAAGAACTGTATGTACTCTATATTTTTAGAGCTCTTAAAAGAGAATGAATTCCAGAGACAACCAATAATTTTATAATAGCTAACAATCCTCATTTATACTTCCCAGCAGAGAAGATAGTCAAAATATTTAACAGTGGGTAGGTCAGAGCACTGATCAATCAAAACAGATGACTAACCAATGAAACTGGTATCCGGCCATGAAGAACCAGTACAAAACAACTGTACCAGGCAACTCTCACATGTCGTTTTTAAACCTGATTTCAGGATTCCATAGTAAGTTCTACTAATTCTCATTTACTCTTCCAGTCTATCCAGACTCTTTCAATCCTGACCATTGTTTAATGTAAGCAATGCAAACTAACTCTTTTAATGGTAACAGATAACTATTTATCTGACTTTGCCCAGAATGAGGAACCTAAAAACACACATCTGAAGTACTGTAGGTTTTATTAGTTTATACTGCACCATAAATTCCAATCACATGGAAATGCATTATCCTTGTTCTTCTAACTCCAAACAAGATGATGAACTGCTATGTCAACTATATGTTTTTCTTAGTGATTTTCCTCTCATGCAGACCCCTCTGATGCAAGACTTCTCAGCAATCTTGGTATCTTCCAACTTTCGTCTTCTTATGGTGATGCAAGAGGTAGTCTTTATTAGTCAGAGTTTCGTAGGCTATCACATTTATCCTTCAACTAATTTTTTTTTAATCCTAAGTCAGTTTATAGTGTCATAAAATATAAACTTATTTTATGCCAGGCTTTTTCACAAAATTGATCAACATACTTTTTATAGACAAATCACTACACTGTCTGCTCAAGCAGCACAAATAATGAATTAACAATTAAATATAGAAATTTATATGCTAAGCATTGATTTTGTAATCTATAACCCTTTAAAGTATTTTATTGCACTTTATACCCTTCCCCCGCAAAAGTTTGTGGCTTTGAAATGCCTACCATAAAATATACTAAAAAAAAATTAGTAACATATAAATAGAAAATAAGATCATACAGACAAATTTTAAAGATGAAGGCAAATTTGCTAATCTGAAGTCTCCTAAAGCTACAAAAAAAATTTAATTTTCTTTGTATTTCCAGTGCCTAGCTTAGAAATGCAGAGAAGGCGATGGCACCCCACTCCAGTACCCTTGTCTGGAAAACCTCATGGATGGAAGAGCCTGCTAGGCTGCAGTCCATGGGATCGCTAAGAGTTGGACACGACTGAGTGACTTCCCTTTCACTTTTCACTTTCATGCATCGGAGAAGGAAATGGCAACCCACTCCAGTGTTCTTGCCTGGAGAATCCCAGGGACGGGGGAGCCTGGTGGGCTGCCATCTATGGGGTCGCACAGAGTCGGACATGACTGAAGCGACTTAGCAGCAGCAGCAGCTTAGTATCTGGTATCTAGAAATGACAAATAAATGTCTACTATATAAAAAAATGAGCAATATAATTCTTCATGCCAGAAATACTGATAGCATATCCAGCTTTTAATATAAATTTTATTACCTGGAATTTTCATATTTTAGGAAATAAATCCTTAGGAATTTATTTAGAAAGTGTACTTTATAAAAATTGTTTTTAGCAAGATAATTTCTTAGTAGTGAACTATGGATTTGTAAAACAAATAGATAGTATTAATTTCTCTCAATGATAATATAATTAATTCTAATACTTTGATTAAAATGATAAACTCAATTAAATTAAGGGAATTGTTTGCTATGGATGATCTAGTGGGTTGTTCTCCAAACACTGACTTAACAACTCCAGTTTTTAGCAATGTATTTTGTCAGAGTTCAGACATAGTATAAAGAACTACCTCTTTATATTTTTGCTAGAAAATTTTTTCTGATTTTTCTCTAGAGTTCAAGTTTAATCTGTTAACGTGTAATATCTTCTCTAGTTTTGTTTTCCTGAGAAGCACAGAATAAGTTCTTATCTCTATTTGCCAAATCTAGCTTATGTTCAGAAATACTAGGAGGTAGTGTTGGTGGATACATTTTAAAGATATATATTCAATCTTAAATCATATCCCTTGAGAATTCTGATATAGCAAACCTGACTTTAGAGCTCTGAAATATGTATTTGTAAAGGTCACCTTGCTTATACTGATCATCAACCTAGCAAAGACTAGTCCATGCTATCAACTTTATATCTTAAGGGTGAGAACAATGCATTACTTGGGAAGTGCATTTGATACTGAAATTAGAAAACTGAGACCATCCCAGGTACACACAGACCATTTTGAAAAGAGTAGCCGAGATAGAGACTTTAATTGTGGAAATACCTTAAGAAATAGATATTCTTTTTTGTTGTAAGCCTGTTGATGAGGTCTTGCTGAAAACTGAGAAGAGACTAAAGTGTAATTTTCATTAAAGTTGATTCAACTCAACACATATGGTTGAAATAAAGTACTCTTCTTCAACAAATGGATTTTATGACCTTATTAGAAACTCTATAGGAAAGACCTTTTGGTGACCAAACCTATATCTAGTTCTTGATGAGAACATATTTGATAAATAAACTGTTATGAAGTTGACTTGTAAAACTCCAGTGGCCTGTTGAAATTCCTCTTTTGGAGTCTTGTCTGAGTCAGTGCACACTAAATATGCCACAAACATATTAAGTGAAGAATTTAGGTGCATATCACAGGGAATATCAAAGAGTATTTCTTACAACTAGGATGGATAATTAATATATATTAGTCTTCCCTGCTTCCCTGACACCAGCTGGCTTTACAGAAGCTGGCAAGTCACCTTATTACACATATGTTCTTTGCTGCTTTTTAGCTAAAAAGGAAGGAATTTTTAAAAATACACTGATTTATTGAACATATTTTTAAAGTTCTATATTAAGGATTCAGTAGATATGAGGTAATTTACAAATAAGGTAAAAATAGAACCTCTAGAGCAGGATTGTAGTAGAAATTACATGTCATATGTCTCAATATTTACAGTTGAGCATAAAAAGGAATATATGAAATAGAGAGGTATGAAAAAATGCTGTGAAAGTTCTAAGAAGAAAGATATTATTTTTGTCTTGGGTTCCAAAGAAGATTTCTTTGTACTCCTGCTTGAAGAGTAAGTAGTATTATCACATGCAAAGTTGGGTGAGATGATTTATGAAGAAGGAATTTTTGAGCAAAAAGATAGAATATCATTTGTTTAGGGAAAAAAGTTTGGGTAAGCTAAGGCTTAGAGAGAGGTTATAACCACCTTTGGAGACAATATAATAAGGGAGTCCATTAATATATTGCAACCTGATCATCTGGCACTGGGAGACAGTTCAGCAAAACTTTACTTTTTCCAGCAAAAGTAACATGAGTTTAAAAGCCCCAAGATTGTCTGTGGGAGGAAGGTCGTGTTAATAAATGATTAAGAATGACTTTAAGAATTTTCAAATACATCAGTGATTGTCAGCTTCATTCTTTTTTGAGGGGGTGGGGTGGTGAAGAAAAGTGCAGTGTTTATTGTCAGGTCCATTCTACTGATTGTTTTATTGACGAATAAAATCTCATCCAGAAACTCTATAAAATATGTATAAATAAAAGCACAGCTGCTCTGGTTGAAAGAGAGGAGGAGAGTGAGACCCAGAGCCCCACACGTACCCCTTGCTTACTCAGAACACAGTGTGGAAACTATGAGCAGAATGACTGAGAACAGGATGGTGCTACGGACAGATAACAGATCAGTAAGAGAAGCAAGTTCAGGACAAAGGTTAGTGAATTTGCTGGTCACACTGAGGTACCAAATTAACACTCAATTATCAGTGCCTAAGAGGAGACAGTTGGAGTAAGAGCTAAGGGGAGAAACTGAGGCAAAGAACATCATTTGAAAGGATTGCTGACATCCTAGAGAGAGACAATATTACCAGAACAAGTGCACAAAGAGAAGACAAATGGGCAAGGACCAAGTCTTAGGGAATACAACAATTCAAGTTGTAGGAAGCAGAAAAGAATCTGAGAGCAGAACAGGGAGAGAATAAGGACAAAGCAGACAAATGTCAGGTCAAAGATGCTTGAATGCAGCTGATGATGCTTATAGAAAATAGAGAATAGCATTCTGTTTGTTGGCTGGTTTTGTTTGTAAGTTTTTGATAAAAGCATATTCAAACTTTTTTTTAACATATTCAAAATTGATAGCATTCTTTAAAGTATAATATGAATAGACACAAAATGGCCTGTTAAAAAAGAGATGTATTTAGGAAACAGTCTTATTTACTAGATTATTCATGAATGAATGGAAATATTCCTTCTGGTTTGAACTTAATGCAAGGAAGCCAGACTATACACTCACCAGTGAAGGCAAAGAGAAGAAAATTGAAAACAGAAAACAACATTACCATTGTGATTTGAATTGGATTTATTGAAGTCAAAACCTTTTCTCCCCCTATGAATCTTTTGGAGATTCTAAAGCGTTGTATGATATATTTAAGGAAATAAAATAAATTTATTAATCATATTATTACCTGGAAAATGTGTATCACATATCTAACAAAAATATGTTTAGAATAATTTCCAAAGAAAGCCATGACTAAGTGCTGTAAAGAAGAAAAAAAAAAAAGGAAGAAGACTGAGAAATGATATCAGATTGGAATATTAGATCAATGCTGATTACCAGGGTTAAATGATCCCACAAAGCTTCTAATAGTTATAGGATTATTCCTCACTGTATATTTATATATTGGCAAGGCAAATATTTTCTTTTTATATGTAAAGTGTTCCTGTGTATCTACCATAGACACACACATACACACTCACACACTCATAAATGCTTGGTTTCTGTTCCAAATGGCATGCACATTGATCATCATTGTGCACATAATATTTTCTGATAAAGTTTTATGAATTTCAACTGCTCTTTGATGATACACTTTACTAGAGCAGTGATAAAATTGAAGATTGTGAGGAATATGGGATAATTTCTCTGTATTAACCGAAAATTTAAAAACTTTGTTGATATTAACTCTTTGTATTCTTGGTAATAAAACACTATATGACCACACTTATCAAAGTGGGGATGTGACATATATCTCACACGGCATTCCTAAAATTTAAGTTTGGTAATTTTGAAAATGCATTTAAATGCTTCTGTTGTCAAGAGTGAGAATGTTTCATTGCACATCAGTTCTCTCTTAGATCTTTTCTCCCTTAGTTGGAAAATATGCCATGTGCTGTTTTTCAAAATTAGTTTTATGCCTCCCTTAATAGATGCTGTGTTTATGGAGTAAGTCTTAGTGTTCTGCATTATTCCATGTTGTCCTCAGTGAATACTTAAACTGCTTTTTCTTAGCACAGTCTACCCATATTAAAGCTATTATAACTAAATGTTTTTCATTTAATTCTCTTTCCAAAGCAGATTAATACATAGAAGGGACCATAGGGCAGCTTTAGAGAAGAGAATAAAATTATCAAAGAAACCACATATGAAAAATATTATATAGAAAGTACAGATAAATTACCCATATGGAAAAAGTTATAGAAATAACTTACTTAAATTATAAAAATATAAGAATGAAAGGCAGCTTAATGTTATTAACCCAAATTGGTCTTAAGTTTTACTGATCAGTTAGAGTACTTAGATATTTCAAAATAAAAATGCTTTCCCTGGGAACTAATTTCACTTCACCAAGAAACAACTATTTCTTGGTGAGGCAGTGTCTCCTGACCTTGCCTCAGCTCCACCAACCACACAAAGTGGGGGAATGCACTTGGCAACTGCCCAGCTCCACTCTTGGGGATTTTGCATATGTGGCTACTATAGGTGTTTGTGTTTATGATACTGAACTTTATATATTGAGAACCTATTTGGGAATTGTAATTAACTGTCAAAATACAAGCAAATACAACCCAAAGAGAAGTACAATGTTTTGTTATATGCTTTATCTATGATATAGCAGCTGCATCTGTAAGCTGAGATGTAACACAAGTTGCGCACCATAAGAAAGAACATGTATTAAGTACTCACAAAGTCCTTCAATACAGGCTAGAAAATGAAAGATGGCAGGGTTGATATAACACTAAAAGATATACTTTTTCCTAATTCTTAAAAAAATTATTGTAGTAGAGTCGACTTACAACATTATATTAGTTTCTACTGTATAGCAAGGTGGATCAGTTATACATGCATCCACTGTTTCTTGGGGACTTTTTCTCATATAGGTCATTACAGAGTATTAAGTAGAGTTCCTTCTGCTATACAGTAGGTCCTTATTAGTTATCTATTTTATATATAGTGAGTGCGTGAACATCACTCAGTCATAGCTGACTCTTTGCAGTTCCCCTGCCAGGTTCCTCTGTCCATGGAATTCTCAAGGCAAGAATACTGGGGTGGGTTGCCATTTCCTTCCCTAGGAGATCTTCCCAAACTACAGATTGAACCTGGGTCTCCTGTATTACTGTCAGAGACTCAGTTGCTTGAAGAAAATGCAAAAACAAATACCTCCTTGTCTATATGTTTTATATATAATGGTCTGTATATGTCAATCCCAATCTCCCAGTTTATCCCTCTAATGCTCTAATTTCCTTGATTATCTTATGTGAAACTAATAGAGGTGAAGCATGAAAAGACAACTAGGGAATCATGGGAAATAAAGTTTTTTATGAGATAAGCCTATACCACTATTATGTGTCCTTCCACAGATACTGAACTATTTCATATCCCGTGTTTTTGCACATACTTCATATCCCTCAACCTGTAATGTTATTCCTTCATTCTGAGGCCTGACTCTCCTACTTAGTCTTTCAAGTATGGATCAATTATCACACTCTGAAAAACAGTTACTAATTGTGCCCTATCTCAGTTCAGTTCAGTCGCTCAGTCGTGTCCAACTCTTCGCAACCCCATGAACTGCAGAGTTCAACACCAACTCCCAGAGTTTACTCAAACTCATGTCCATTGAGTCAGTGATGCCATCCAGCCATCTCATCCTCTGTCGTCCCCTTCTCCTCCAGCCTTCAATCTTTCCCAGCATCAGGGTCTTTTCCAATGAGTCAACTCTTCGCCTCAGGTGGCCAAAGCATTGGAGTTTCAGCTTCAGCATCAGTCCTTCCAATGAACACCCAGGACTGATCTCCTTTAGGATGGACTGGTTGGATCTCCTAGCAGTCCAAGGGACTCTCAAGAGTCTTCTGCAACACCACAGTTCAAAAGCATCAATTCTTCTGCAGTCTGCACTCAGCTTTCTTTATAGTCCAACTCTCACATCCATACATGACCACATCTATCACACATGCCCTATCTACTTTTTACCAAAATAGCAACGACCTACAGCCTAGCTCTTATCCTTGAACATGACTCTCTTACATCTATCATGCTGTGTCATCATCACCTGTATATCTCCTGTTCAAATGCTTAATATCAGGAATAAGACAAGGGTTGTTATGAAAAACAACCAACCAAGTTCTTGAAATATAGTAGAGGCTAAGAAAATGTTCAGTGAATGATTAAAATAAATTGCCATTGATTATTCAGTTTCTCATCTGAGCATGATGTGATGGTCTAGTTGATATCTAAAGTGCTTCCAAACTCAAAAATATAGACCAGTTGTATGAAATTCTCACCTCTATATCTCCATTAACACTACAGATGACTTTTTCTGAAAATTTTATCATTTTGCTCTGAGACTACTCTTCTTTTTTGTCTTTTAAAAAGGACCCTTTTTTTGCTTTTTCACATTGAATTCCAGTATCCAATTTCTTTAAAAAAAAAAAAAAAAAAGCTTAATTTGCAGTTGCTTCCTACTCTCTCGCTATCTTTCAACTACAAATTACCCATTATCCCAATCCTATATTCCCAGTCCTCGATACACATTGTCAGCAAGAAGTTACATTTCTGTAGTGCAGTTTTTTAATTCTGTCCTGTTTTTGAATTCTGACTCTAAGTAGGGATCGTGTTTAGTGGCTACTTCAGATTTTTTATGAAAATTAAATGAGATCAAGCACATAAAGTGCATAGCATGGGGTCTAGTATAAAATAAGAGTTCAAGAAAAGAATATGAATGTCTGCTTCTACCTGGTATGCACTTTTAAAACTGTTTTAGATAGAACCCACAGTTGTAAATGAGCTTTGGTGTTATCTACTGGAGAAGTAAATGGCAACCCACTCCAATATTCTTACATGGAAAACCCCATGCACAGAAGGGCCTGGTGGACTACAGTCCATGGAGTCACAAAAACTCTGATTGAACTTAGCTGCTGAACAGCAACAAAATAATTGTGGCAGTTGAGTTTGGAAATAATCTTAGGCAAACTCTTAACCCTTCTTAATGTTTCTTCAAAGTGTCACCCGATTAATGGTTCAGTCTAAGTAATCTGGTAAAAAGAAAAAAAAAAAATCTGTTAGCTGACTTGATTTATCTAAAGCTCATTTTAGAAAGGAAGCAATATTTCTGTGACATGATCTCAAGAGACACAGTCTATTTTTAAGTATACTTTCTTAAACTGATAATAATTTGGGTAGCTTGAACTTCAGAGTATTAGTTTGAATTGAGTGGAGATAGGCAGTATTTTTTTAAGTCTTGAAGATTAATAGTTGATGGGAATGACATAATATCTAAAACCTAGGGCAGAGTTTCTTTAGTTCACTTAAGATTCATTTGTGGAATGAACAATATTTCTTTAAATGAAAGTTTATTAACCTATCTTCATTGCAAATAAGAAGAAATTATAAAAATAACACCCTGAAAAAGACTTCCAAATCCTTTAAAGCTACATCTTCCCTTTTTATTAAAAAATTCATGAAGGAATTATACTAAATACATTTTAATGTATCACTTCAGAAATATATTTCAGTATATCACTTAGAAATGGCAAGAGAATTTATAACTTAATCCCTTATGCCAGCACAGGCTCAACTTTCCTAAAATTTGAACATGAAAAACTATGTTTTGTCAAACAAATACAATAAAAGCATCCCACAGAGTTGAGCACTAGGGAATAATGTCTATTCAGTTCAGGTTTTCACTTTCATTTCTAAACACATTCTCCATCCCTCCCTGCAACTATAGTACTTCTTCTCCATGTTGTCAAACATAGAGGCAGATATAGTATAACTTTAATGTTTCAGAACTTTTATAATAAAATATCTTACATTAGACATTTTTCCCCAAAATATCATTAAATTTGCTGCAGAATTGCTATGGGCTTAATACAAATTTAGAAAGCAAAAGGAAAACATATTACTCCATGTACTGTTCCATCAACTGTCAACTATGGGCAAGAAAGCTAATGGCAAAATGCCTTTTTCTTTCTGAACTAAACTCACTTCACTTGGAAAAATATTCTGACTCTCTCAATACTTTAAACTTTTTTAATGTATTTATTAGAATGCTTACTTAAATTTATTTTGAATTATGAAAATCTCAATGGGATAAGAAAAAACTAATGTTCACTATTGAATGTTGAAAAAAACTATGGTTAAGAGAGATGTTAATGGATAACTATTTAAAAAACAAATGAAAACAAATGTTTCATGCAAAAAGGTTTTGGAAACTCTGGGTCAAAGAAAACAAAATAGGTTTCTTTACTACAAAGTATGCAGAATCTTTCATATGCTAATCTGTGTTATGAGTCTTCCAGGTATAAAATGCAGCTTCTCAAAGAAGCTTTTTTTCTTTTTAGCTAGTTTCCATTTATTTGTTCATGAATCAAAAAACTATTGATTGAGTGTTTACTGCATTTTTTTCTTTTCTTCAGCTTACATTCTTATATGGCCAAGAGACAGAAATAGACAAAGAAATTGTGTTCAATGTTGAGTGAAAGGCAGATGATATAATGGGAAAGGAAGGGGGGAATTTTATCGTCCCAGGATCTCTATGGTGATGTGACATAGGAGTTAAGACTTGAGTGGCATTAGTAACCCAGCCAGGAAAAAAGTTGAGAAAAAACCTCTACCAGAGGAAGCAGAGGCAAGAAACGGGAAGTGCATCTGTGTTGTAGAAATAGAATCAACAGTTTGGAGAAGACCTGTGCAGAGGGAGCAAAAGATGAGGTTGGAGAAGGACACAGATCACTTAAGACATTATAGGCCATGATGAGATGTTTAGATTTTATTATAAAAGCAACACAAGGGGACTTCCCTCACAGTCCAGTGGTTGAGATTCTGGGCTTCCACTGCGAGGGGGTTGGGCTCCATCTCTGGTGTGGAACTTAGATCCTGCATGCAGCACATCCAGTAAATACACAGTAAAAGCAATACAAAGCAAACAGATGATAATGAAGGTAAGCTCTGTTAGGGCAGGCAAGTGAGCTAGCCACAGAGCCTAGAAGGAGGCCTAGCCCTTAGTAAGAACACTATAATTTTTCTTGAATTAAGATCCAGAAAGCAATGATTCTTAGCTAGAAAATAGAGATTTAATATAAAGCAAAAACAGGAATATTCAATTTGGCAGTTGTTCATCACTTACAAACAATCCATAGGAACTATTAAAATTTAAAAAGAAATATAGAAAATGGTTTCAGTGAGGGCTCATTCTGAATATATTGGTACAGTTTATAGATGACTTTAGTCCTGGGTTTATAAAATTATTAAGGGTCTACAGAGGTTCCTTTTACATTTCAGATTTATTTCACTACATTTTATTGGTGAGTTAAATTTTATGATGCATTTTTACGTACTTAGTCTCAAAATTCTTAGGATATTTACTTTGTATAAGACAAAGGTCTACTCCTTTTGCAGATGGGTATTCAAGTAAATGAGACATTCTCAAGAACACAGACTGTCCCTAAAAGAGAATTTCTTATGAAAGATATGTTTTATTTTAAGTCAAACTTTCCCAAGTTACCTCATTATAACATCTTTTATATCAACTACATAGTTTACTGTAAAATATTTTTGAAAATATACATATTTACATGATAATTTTCATGAAGGCAATTTACTATGTAAATATATAAAATGGAGGTACAGAAAATATATAATTGCACATTAATACCCTTCCATATTTGGTGTAAACATCTTTAGCTAAAATTACAATATAATCACATATACATAAATGTTTCATTAACCACCAATTATAGCATAACTATTATGCTTATGATGAAAGTGATATATGAAAGTATAATATATTTTAACTCCTAATATAATTTTAACAAGTATAATTTTAACTCCCAACTTCATATCCTTAATGTTTATTTAGGAAGCACTATAATTTTTTAACCAATAGGAAATATAGGTTTAGTGAAAGCATTTAAGTGTTTGGAGAGGGAAAATTAATATTTATTTTTTATGCATGCTACTGTTTTGATAGATAAATATCATATCGATTCTGCTAATTTCTAACCACCAGCATCTGCCTTTTAAAAGAAAAATTTAGGTTAAAAGTTACATAAATGTTGGCTATGTTAGACTGAAATAGTTTAGCCTTTTGATTAGTGTTGGTCCACTAATCAGGACTATAAACTTCAATTATCACTTTTAATTACCTGAAACTTTTTTCAAGAACTGAGATAAACAATAAGGTTGCCATGTTCACTGAATTCAGAAGGACCATTATAAAGTCAAGATCCTAGAAAGAAAAGAAAGAAAATGAAGTCGCTCAGTCGTGTCTGACTCTTCGCAACCCCATGGACAGCCTACCAGGCTCCTCCGTCCATGGGACTTTCCAGGCAAGAGTACAGTACTGGGGTGCCATTTCCTTTTCCACAAGATCTTAGAGCATTATTAAAATAAACATGAGCTGATGATATAAAATTTTAATCCCAAATATTTGAGTTCCATTGAAATATCCTTAGAGTTTCATTTGGTAGGAAACCTCAGGTACGTCTTTTATCCACCAATACAGCTTAAATTCCCCAGCCAGTAATGCTGAAGAAGCTGAGTTGAACGATTCTATGAAGACCTACAAGACCTTTTAAAACTAACACCCAAAAAAGATGTCCTTTTCATTATAGGGGACTGGAATGCAAAAGTAGGAAGTCAAGAAACACCTGGAGTAGAAGGCAAATTTGGCCGTGGAGTACAGAATGAAGCAGGACAAAGGCTAACAGAGTTTTGCCAAGAGAACGCACTGGTCATAGCAAACACCCTCTTCCAACAACACAAGAGAAGACTCTACACATGGACATCACCAGATGGTCAACACAGAAATCAGATTGATTATATTCTTTGCAGCCAAAGATGGAGAAACTCTATACAGTCAGCAAAAACAAGACCGGGAGCTGACTGTGGCTCAGATCATGAACTCCTTATTGCCAAATTCAAACTTAAACTGAAGAAAGTAGGGAAAACCACTAGTCTATTCAGGTATGACCTAAATCAAATCCCTTATGACTATACAGTGGAAGTGAGAAATATATTTAAGGGACTAAATCTGATAGACAGAGTGCCTGATGAACTATGGACGGAGGTTCATGACGTTGTACAGGAGACAGGGACCAAGGACATCCCCATGGAAAAGAAATAGAAAAAGGCAAAATGGTTGTCTGAGGAGGCCTTACAAATAGCTGTGAAAAGAAGAAAAGCAAAAAACAAAGGAGAAAAGGAAAGATATTCCCATGTGAATGCAGAGTTCCAAAGAATAGCCAGGAGAGATAAGAGAGCCTTCCTCAGCAATCAATGCAAAGAAACAGAGGAAAACAACGGAATGAGAAAGACTAGAGATCTCTTCAAGAAAGTTAGAAATACCAAGGGAACATTTCATACAAAGATGGGCACAATAAAGGACAGAAATGGTATGGACCTAACAGAAGCAGAAGATATTAAGAAGAGGTGGCAAGAATACACAAGAACTGTACAAAAAGATCTTCATGACACAGATAATCATGATGGTGTGATCACTCACCTAGAGCCACACATCCTGTAATGTGAAGTCAACTGGGCCTTAGAAAGCATTATTAGGAACAAAGCTAGTCGATGTGATGGAATTCCAGTTGAGCTATTTCAAATCCTGAAAGATGATGCTGTGAAAGTGCTGCCCTCAATATCCCAGAAAATCTGGAAAACTCAACAGTGACCACAGGACTGGAAAAGGTCCATTTTCATTCCAATCCCTAAGAAAGGCAATCCCAAAGAATGCTCAAACTACCACACGATTGCACTCATCTCACACACTAGTAAAGTAATGCTCAAAATTCTCCAAGGCAGGCTTCAGCAATATGTGAACCATGAACTTCCAGATGTTCAAGCTGGTTTTAGAAAAGGTAGAGGAACCAGAGATCAAATTGCCAACATTCGTTGGATTCTTGAAAAAGCAAGAGAGTTCCAGAAAAACATCTATTTCTGCTTTATTGACTACACCAAAGCCTTTGACTGTGTGGATCACAACAAACTGTGGAAAATTCTGAAAGAGATGGGAATACCAGACCACCTGACCTGCCTCTTGAGAAACCTGTATGCAGGTCAGGAAGCAACAGTTAGAACTGGACATGGAACAACAGACTGGTTCCAAATAGGAAAAGGAGAACATCAAGGCTGTATACTGTCACCCTGCTTATTTAACTTCTATGCAGAGTATATCATGAGAAATGCTGGGCTGGATGAAGCACAAGCTGGAATCAAGATTGCCAGGAAAAATATGAATAACCTCAGATATGCAGATGACACCACCCTTATGGCAGAGAGTGAAGAGGAACTAAAAAGCCTCTTGATGAAAGTGAAAGAGGAGAGTGAAAATGTTGGCTTAAAGCTTAACATTCAGAAAACTAAGATCATGGCATCTGGTCCCATTACCTCATGGGAAATAGATGGGGAGACAGTGGAAACAGTGACAGACTTTTTTGTTTTGGGCTCCAAAATCACTGCAGATGGTGACTGCAGCCATGAAATTAAAAGAGGCTTACTCCTTGGAAGGAAAGTTATGACTAGATAGCATATTAAAAAGCAGAGACATTACTTTGCCAACAAAGGTCCGTCTGGTCAAGGCTATGGTTTTTCCAGTGGTCATGTATGGATGTGAGAGTTGGACTGTGAAGAAAGCTGAGCGCCGAAAAATTGATGCTTTTGAACTGTGGTGTTGGAGAAGACTCTTGAGAGTCCCTTGGACTGCAAGGAGATCCAACCAGTCCATCATAAAGGAACTCAGTCCTGAATATTCATTGGGAGGACTGATGCTGAAGCTGAAACTCCAATACTTTGGCCACCTTATGTGAAGAGTTGACTCATTGGAAAAGACCCTGATGCTGGGAGGGATTGGGGGCAGGAGGAGAAGGGGACAACAGAGGAAGAGACGGCTGGATGGCATCAACTACTCTATGGGCATGGGTTTGAGTAAACTCCGGGACCTGGTGATGGACAGGGAGGCCTGGTGTGCTGCGATTCATGGAGTCTCAAAGAGTCGGACACGACTGAGTGACTGAACTGCTTAAATATTTTTTTATAGCTAGTTGTGTCATTTGAACACAGCAGATAATTGTAACACTGATGGATCCTGAATGTGGGTGACATAAAGTCTTGGAACTAGGAAAAGTAATCCCTACTTTACTTTACAACAAAGTAAACTTTACTATTATAAAGTTTAAAATAAAATGTCTTATGTGCTTTGATATTCTAGATGCTCAATTTATTTCTTATTATTATTAAATCAAACAACTAGCTAACAGAACTTAGAACTTCCTCAAACAGTTTCTTGGGTGTTGAAGAGCACACCTCCTTCAGCGATGATTCCTGTGCAATTATTCCTGGGAAAAATGGAATTTTTATAGAGTTTCTAGTACCTACTCTCACTCTTTGACACACATACATACATACATATATGTACAAGCAAGCACATTTATCTATATAATATATCCACATAATTGTATCTATCATATCTATTACTAGATAGATATGTGCTTAGTCACTTAGTCGTGTATGACTCTTTGCAACCACGTGGACTGTAACCTGCCAGGCTCCTCTGTCCATGGAATTCTCCAGGCAAGAATACTGGGGTGGGTTGCCATGCCCTTCTCCAATAGATAGATATAGCTCTCTCTATATATATAATATCTATTATATATATATATATATATATATATATATAATATCTAGTGTATCATATATATCCATTATATCCATATATGTTATGTGTATACACACAGAAACATATATGTATGTTAGGTAGTTAGAATAGGAAAGATGATTCTAAAATGGTGGTGGCTAAAAGACAAAGAAAGAGAAAAGCCTGTGAAAACAGCAAAAGAAAATCCACGTACCCGAGTGAGGACTTCAGGTGAAACAATCTTGCCCTCTTGTTGGCTAGCCCAATTTGCATAGGGCAGGCTCAATGAGGGAAGGAGACAAATGTATAAAAGAGGAAGCAAGGCAGATTGAAGCCTCTACTTTGGGGCCAGCCTGCCCTCATACCTCAAGGGTGTACTTTTCTTTGCTTGCTGAATAAGCTGAGTTGTAAACAAGCTGCAACACTGGTCCACCATTTCAAATCTTTGCTGCAGCAAGACAGAGCCAAGGATATTACACACTCCCCTGACATACCTGGTGCCGTGTCCCAGATGTAACCTGGCTGAAACAACCTCAGCTCAGCCCAAGCGAGGCGGAGACCAAGCATAGAAGAAGCCCAACTTGGTGAAAGCTCCGTGGTGGAAGCTGAATGCGAAGGAATCCCAGCAGAGTGGAAGTGACAAGAGGCCTAGATAGTGATAGATAGTGAAGTCGTTCAGTCGTGTCCGACTCTTTGCGACCCCATGGACTGGGGTCTACCAGGCTCCTCCGTCCGTGGGATTCTCCAGGCAAGAATATTGGAGTGGGTTGCCATTTCCTTCTCTAGGGATTTTCCTGACCCAGGGATCAAACCCAGGTCTCCCGCATTGGAAGCAGAAGCTTTTAACCTCTGAGTTACCAGGGAAGCCGGGACAACAAAAACAAACTCGGCAGAATGCTCAGGATGACCTCTGGTTGAGGTATGAGCTTCTTGCACCTATAGCCGTATGGAATATGGCTAACAACATCTTAACTCCTTTACAATCTCATATTTCTTGTTTCCTTGCACCCCCTGCAAACAGGCGAGTGGCCGTGGGTGCACTGCGGGACTCTGGCAGGGGCTTCTCCCCAGGGTATCGTGAAGTCTCCACTGTCTGCTGTGCCTTAGTAGCTGTTGCCCAAGTGGCTGAGGATTCTTCTGCCCTTAACCTCCTTTGTGCCAAGGGTCAGGCCCATGAAAATTGTGGGCACAGGTCAGGCATTTAGCAGTGTTTCCAGCAAGTTATGAAAGGGATTCCTCAGCACATTTTTCCCACTGCTTTTTCCTCCGTCCTTCAGCTCCTTTCTCCACCTATGCCACTGTTTACAAAGTATTGCCAAAACAATCTTGAGAAAGAAGAATGGAACTGGAGGCATCAATCTGCCTGACTTCAGACTATACTACAAAGCTATAGTCATCAAGACAGTATGGTACTGGCACAAAGACAGAAATGTAGATCAATGGAACAAAACAAAAAGCCCAGAGATAAATCCATGCACCTATAGACACCTTATCTTTGACAAAGGAGGCAGCGATATACAATGGAGAAAAGACAATCTTTTTAACAAGTGGTGCTGGGAAAACTGGTCAACCACACATATAAGAATGAAACTGGAACACTTTCTAATATCATGCACAAAAATAAACTCAAAATGGATTAAAGATCTAAATACAAGACCAGAAACTATAAAACTCTTAGAGGAAAACTTAGGCAGAACACTCTCTGACATAAATCATAGCATGATTCTCTATGACCCACCTCCCAGAGTAATGGAAATAAAAGCAAAAATAAACAAATGGAACCTAAACAAAGTTAAAAGCTTTTGCACAATGAAGGAAACTATAAGCGAGGTGAAAAGGCAGCCTTCAGAATGGGAGAAAATAATAGCAAATAAAACAGCTGAAAAGAATTAACCTCCAAAGTATATAAGCAATTCATGGAGCTCAACACCAGAAAAATGAACAACCTGATCAAAAAATGGACCAAAGAACTAAACAGACATTTCTCTGAAGAAGACATACAGATGGCTAACAAACACATGCAACGATGCTCAACATCACTCATTATTAGAGAAAAATGCAAATGAAAACCACAATGAAGTATCATCTCACACTGGTCAGAACAGCTACCATAAAAAAGTCTACAAACATTAAATGCTAGAGAAGGTGTGGAAAAAGGGAACCTTCTCACACTGTTGGTGTGAATGCAAACTGTTGCAGCCACTATGGAGAACAGTGTGGAGAATCCTCTAAAAACTGGAAATAGAACTGCCATCGTGAGCCAGCAATCCCACTGCTGGGCATGCACACTGAGGAAACCAGAATTGAAAGAGACACGTGTACCCCAGTGTTCGTTGCAGCACTGTTTTCAATAGCTAGGACATGAAGCAACTTAGATGTCCACTGGCAGATGAATGGATAAGGAAGTTGTAGAGTACATATGTGCAATGGGGTATTACTCAGCTATAAAAATGAATTCATTTGAGTCAGTTCTAATGAGGTGGATGAAACTGGAGCCTATTATACAAAGTGAAGTAAGTCAGAAAGAGAAACACCAATACAGTATATTTATGCATATATATGGAATTTAGAAAGACAGTAATGATGATCCTATATGAAAGGTAGCAAAAGAGACACAGAGGTAAAGAGCAGACTTTTGGACTCTGTGGGGGAAGGTGAGGGTGGGATGACTTGAGAGAATAGCATTGAAACATGTATATTACCATATGTAAAATAGATGAACAGTGCAAGTTCAATGCATGAAGCAGGGCACTCAAAGCTGGTGCTCTGGGACAACCCGGAGGGATGGGGTGGGAAGGAGGGTTCAGGATGGGGGGACACGTGTGCACCCATGGCTGATTCACGTTGATATATGGCACAACCACCAGAGTATTGTAAAGTAATTATCATCCAATTAAAATAAATTGATTCATTAATTTAAAAAATAAAAATAAAAGCACAGTCAGTGTCTCTGCCCTCTTCTGGGATGAGGGTTAATAGTTAACCAGTACCATTTTCTTGATTGCTCCATTGCCTTTGAAAATACTCCTAAAATTTGAGTTCTTCAAACTGCAATGAAGCAAAGAACCCAAGCAAAAGCCCCAGAGCAAAAAATAATTCTTCTTTCTGTAGAGGAACTCCAAAGAAATTTTTTTAAATTGCTTTGAAAGGTAAATAATCATCTTAAAAATCAATTACTGGTAGAAATGATTAAATGTATTTATTATGGGTTATTAAAAAGTAAAAGCTTAAATCTGAGTCTATTTGAACAGATAAATACATCCCAGAGTGAGTGTAATCAGGAGAAGTAAAACTGGAAAGTGTGTGGTTAAAGGTTTATATTTTCAAAAGTTCCTTTTAGGAACTTATTGTTATGTACTTAGTGACAGAAAGACAGATGAAACACTGTGATTTTTCTTTCAAACCAAATAATTCTGCCTTTGGAACTCCTTTTGAATGAAATAAACAGTATCAATAAGCTGAAACAATATGCTGAAATAAATCATATTCTGAAGGAAAACATACACTGGACCTGAAAATATGAAATAACAAAAACCTTTTATAATGAATATGAATTTTTTTTGAGAAAGCTGATACAGGACAATCCAGTAAATGTGTTTAGACATTACAGATCCTTTTAAAACATAATAGAAGGCAGAAGGAAGAAAATCACTTTGGGAAGCATGGTTATATCTAAAAAGCAAACAAGTAAAGATATCCTGCTTTCAATAACTGTAAAACTAAATGCCTTGCTACAGTTACTAAAGTTCCACAAACTCAAACTAAATAAATAAATAGAAACAATACTAAGCACCTTGATCAACGTTTTCCTCATTTCAGATATTGGAAAATCAATATTTTAACTGACAAACTGATGGATGAGGAATTATTTAAAATTTTACACAACTTTTTTAGAAAAAAAATTGAAAAAATAAAATATCTGTATCTTTCACATTGGGAAAGCACAGTTAAAATATTAGACACATTAATCCTGAAAGGCTCATACATTTTTACCTTTCAGATGAGCAAGCATCAGCTGTAGGTAGAATGGATGGCAGGCTTTTATTTTCACACAAGTCCACACGTTCACTCTTCCTCATAAGGGAAAGCACAATAGATAAGGATTGGTATTGGATACCCAAATTATCTCCATCTGCATCTTGATTTCCCTCTATGAAAATCCAATTGCAATATTCTATTTGAGTAACATATTCAGAATGATTAACAATAGTTGTGCTACAGGCCCATATGCTTAGAAAAAAAAACAAAAAAAAGGCCATCTGTAGTTATCTATTATGGCCAAATAGATACTATAATAACTGAATATCAGCTCTTTTTCTACTAAAATATAAAAGGAAATTACTACCAAGCTTATCTCACTTCCAGAAGGGTTTCAAGGTTCATGTATTTAACTTCCTCTTGAACATGACAATTTTATTTTCTAAAATGCCAACACATACCAAACATGCACAAAAATCAAAGCATATCTAATCCACAAAGCTCATGCTCCTATTCCTGTTATTTTTGTTTGTTTGTTTTTTGATTTTAGGTAATGTTACTACCATCCAATTTTATTAGATATTTGAACTATTGAACAGGTCATTCTTGATATTCTGGGGATGGAGAGGACAGGGAGTCAAATACAAAAAAGAAGCTGCAGAAATTTTCTGGGGGCAATTTACTGAAGAGTTATAAACCATCTTGAAGTGATTTTTTTTTTTTTAACTTTAAACAAAATGAATAGTTCTGAACCTTTAAAGCTACAGTATAAGATATGACAAGATCAAGTTCCGCATTCTGAATTTTTCAACATTATTCAAAGTTGCTGATGTGTAGGTTGTTTCAATATCCAAATGTTATTTTCAGTCTATTTTTTTCTCGACATGATCATTTGAATGTTTATTTAATGAATTTTTTTTTCATCATATTTTGCATGTATTTGTCACTTTCTTTTATACAATTTCATTATGTGCTCTCCATGGACTTTGAAATACCTTAGTTTTAGCAATGACTAAAAACGTTGTGAATTCTCCATCTCTTGTTTCCCTAGCTTTAAAATTATTAAGTGGAATAAAGCATACTGTCTTCTATGGGCTTCCCTGGTGGCTCAGGCAGTAAAGAATCTGCTTACAATGCAGGAGACCTGGGTTCGATACCTGGATTGGGAAGATCTCCAGGAGAAAGGAATGGCAATCCACTCTAGTGTTCTTGCCTAGGAAATCCCATGGACAGAGAAGCCTGGTGGGCTGCAATCCATGGGGTCACAAAGAATTGGACATGACTGAGCAACTAATGCGTTCACTTTCACTTTTTCATGCTATCTTTTCCTCCAGTATCTTAGTTCTCATAAGCTTATTACTCTCAAGCAAGACTTTCAACACATTAGATTCCCAGAAAAATCATACTTGTCCGTGAAATTTTATCAGATATATATGAAATACTTCAGTGAATTTTGCTTATGTATATGTCCTACCATTTTTATACAATATACAAAAAGTATTTTATGCTTCCAATAAATTTTAAAACTTTACTTTGCTTATTTGAAATGTAAGACCAAGATGTATGTATATTCTAAAAATTTATTCAGAAGATGATGAAATAGCAAATAACTTTCATTTTCTTTTTTTTAATTTGCTTTTATGTATTTTTTTCCATTTATTTATATTAGTTGGAGGCTAATTACTTTACAATATTGTAGTGGCTTTTGCCATACATTGACATGAATCAGCCATGGATTTACATGTGTTCCCCATCCTGATCCCCCCTCCCACCTCCCTCCCCACCCCATCCCTCTGGGTCTTCCCCGTGCAACAGCTATCAAAAAGTCTACAAGCAATAAATGCTGGAGAGGGTGTGGAGAAAGGGAACCCTCTTACACTGTTGGTGGGAATGCAAACTAGTACAGCCACTATGGAGAACAGTGTGGAGAGTCCTTAAAAAACTGGAAATAGAACTTTCATTTTCAATCAAAATTTTGATCAGTAAGAATTTCCAGATCAATTTTTCTTTGTAAAGAGGCATATATAAGACAAATATATCACCCAGCCATCTATTCTTTTGCTTATTCATGTGGCAACTATTTTAGTTGCTTGTTATGTTACTGCCATGGTGAATAAAAAATTGAAACAAGCTGGAACTTGGTCTTTCAAGAGCTAGAATTCTTTGTATCAAGTAAAAGATGTCAGACGGTCAAAATCATGAGTTTTTTAATTGTTTGTTTGATTACTGAATTTGAAGAAGTCTATTTGTAAAAAAAAAAAAAGTAAAGAAATTTCTTCAATCAAAGGAAATGAAAAGTTAAGAATACATAATTCCCATAAGAAAATAATTACATTAATATAAATATAATATTAAATGAAATTTTTAAAACCTCACCAAATGAAAAATGGGTAAATTATATGAAAAAGAAATTCACAAAATAGCAAATATAATTTGTTTAAAATAATGTTAGACATTTTTGTCCTTATCAATGAGGGTTCAAAATTCTCTGATGATTTGAATACAAAGTAAAATAAAGGTTTTAGACAACAAAATGGCTGTAAATTTTAAAAATTCAAACTTCTGTACCTCAGACTTATCCTTAGAAAAATACTAAAGCCTACAAAAAAAATTACATAAACTTGTTGATTTTATTTTAAAATTATAAAACAATCTATTAAATGTTTAGAGACTGATGAAATAAGATACATATTAAAGATGGACATTCATACAGTGTAAAATTATATTCCATGTAAAGATAAAAGAATAGTCTAGAAATTATCTTAGGTGATAAAAATACTATATTCCATATATCTCTATTTTATTGTGTACACATTCATCTACGTGTACACAGTGATAACAAAAGCAAAGAAATGAACAAAGACAACTTGGGGAGCATGTGTGCTCAGCCGCTCAGTCCTGTCTATGCGACCCCAGGTACCATGCCCGGGAGGCTCTTCTGTCCATGGGATTTCTCAGGCAAGAAGGATAAAATGGGTTGCCCTTTCCTCCTCCAGGGGATCTTCCCCACCCGAGGATTGAACCCACGTCTCTTGCTTCTCCTGAATTGCAGTTGGATTCTTTACCTCTAGCACCACCTGGGAAGCCCAGGGGGAGAGTAGATAAAGAATGTTTCAAACTTTATACAGTAAAATTTAGAAAGCATTACTAATAAGAAGAAAATTTAACAGTGAATTTGGCCCATGCTGTAAACATTTAAGAACTATGTGGTGCATACATATAAGGTAAGGATTTCCAAGACAAAATGAAATTAGTGTTATAATAAAATATTGAGCAGGATTTAAGGATTCTGAGCTAGAACAATTATTTCAATTAAAATGATTCATCAACAAAGTTTTATGTAGAAATTTAGAGTAATATAGAATTTTAATTGAAGCTTAGAAAAGGACTGAGGCACACCATAATCAAAAGCAACAAGACATAAACATGTGTATTTTTTAGTAAAAGGAATAGTCATTTTTGTGCAGCCTGAACAGAGATTGCATGCAGGAAGCAGTTCTAAGGTATCTGAAATTTTCCTAACCAGCTACAGGAATCTTTCATTGCTCTATAAAATACAGAAACAAAGAGAGAGAGAAAAGAGAGAGGGAGAGAAGAAAGGAAGGGAAGAAGGGAAAGAGTGACGGAAAGAAAGAAAGATAGTTGAGATTATACCCTATTACCCAGGGGTAAGTGTAAGCTCATTCTCCTTAAGTTGCTTGAGTTAATTACTCACTCAGTATTAGTTAAGTGAGTCATTGCCCAAATTCTTCTTCAAAAAAGGAAGCTATATTCCATGATTGTAAATAAAAGTAAATGATTTTGCAAATTGCAAAGATTTTTTTAGATTAATTTGATTTTGCTTTTGGAAAATACTAAGGCTGAAAATACTTCACAACCTTTCTCCAGAGCCCAACATTTTTTTTTTCTTTCAGATATCTCAAGTGATTTCTTTGACAATTATGACTCTAGACTATTCTATAAAACTTTACAAAGTTACATATACCCTTAACCCTCTAAGAAAGTGTTTAAATTTTTTTTCTATAAGATTATAATTAGTTTCCTTTCTATCAACTTCTGTGTTAAAAGTTTAGAAGGTCTAACTGGGATACATTTCATAATGATCATTTTTTAAATTGCACTAGTAATATTCTAAACTCTTTCAGTTTTGCATTTGGCACAACCTTAAAATATCTTCTAAAATCAAATAAGCTTCTGAATACACTTTTTCAGAATAAAACATTGAGATGACTTTCATAATACAATAAATTCAGTCCCCAAATTTCTGAGTTATACCGATTTATCAGCAACCTTGGATCCAAAATAGCAGCACTCGACTGTTAAATTTTTATATTGCAGATATCTATAATTTTATAACTCTGGATGTATTTATAAAATTCAAGCATTACACAGATAATTAAATCCTTTGTCTAATGAGTTTTCTAAATTTAGAAATTTCAGTTAGGTTCAGTCACTCAGTCGTGTCTGACTCTTTGTGACCCCATGAACCGCAGCACACCAGCTTCCCTGTCCATCACCAACTCCCGGAGTTTACCCAAACTCATCTCCATTGAGTTGGTGATGCCAACCAACCATCTCATTCTCTGACGTCCCCTTCTCCTCCCGCCTTCAATGTTTCCCACCATCATGGTCTTTTCCAGGGAGTTAGTTCTTCGCATCAGGTGGCCAAAATAGTAGAGTTTCAGCTTCAGCATCAATCCTTCCAATGAATATTCAGGACTGATTTCCTTTAGGATGGACTGGTTGGATCTCCTTGCAGTCCAAGGGACTCTCAAGAGTCTTCTCCAACACCACAGTTCAAAAGCATCAATTTGGCACTCAGCTTTTTTTATAGTCCAACCCTCACATCCATACATGACCAGTGGAAAAACCATAGCTTTGACTAGATGGACCTTTGTTGGCAAAGTAATGTCTCAGGTTTTTTAATATGCTGTCTATATTGGTCATAGCTTCTCTACCAAGGAGCTAGTGTCTTTTAATTTCATGTCTGTGGTTGCCATCTGAAGTGATTTTGGAGACCAAAAAAATAAAGTCTGCCATGGTTTCCACTGTTTCCATATCTATTTGCCATAAAGTGATGGCACTGGATGTAATGCTCTTAGTTTTCTGAATGTTGAGCTTTAAGCCAACTTTTTCACTCTCCTCTTTCACTTTCAACAAAAGACTCTTTAGTTCTTCTTCACTTTCTACCATAAGGGTGGTGTCATCTAAATATCTGAGGTTATTGATATTTCCCCCAGCAATCTTGATTCCAGTTTGTGCTTCTTCCAGCCCAGTGTTTCTCATGATGTACTCTGCATATAAGTTAAATAAGCAGGGTAACAATATATAGCCTGACATACTCCTTGTCCTATTTGGAACCAGTCTGTTGTTCCATGTCCAGTTCTAACTTTTGCTTCCTGACCTGCATACAGGTTTCTCAAAGGCAGATCAGTTAGTCTGGTATGCGCATCTGTTTCAGAATTTTCCACAGTTTGTTGTGGCCCACACAAAGGCTTTGGCATAGTCAATAAAGCAGAAGTAGATGTTTTTTTTCTGGAACTCTTTTGCTTTTTCAATGATCCAGTGGATATTGGCAATTTGATCTCTGGTTCCTCTGCTTCTAAAACCAGCTTGAACATGTGGAAGTTCACGGTTCACGTATTGCTGAAGCCTGGCTTGGAGAATTTTGAGCATTACTTTACCAGCGCGTGAGATGAGTAAAACTGTGCAGTAGTTTGAGCATACTTTGGCATTGCCTTTCTTTGGGATTGGAATGAAAACAACCTTTACCATTCCTGTAGCCACTGTAGTTTTCCAGATTTGCTGGTATATGCAGTGCACCACTTTCACAGCATCATCTTTTAGGATTTGAAATAGCTCAACTGGAATTCCATCACCTCCACTAGCTTTGTTTGTATTGATGCTTCCTAAGTCCCACTTGACTTCACATTCCAGGATGTCTGGCTCTAGGGAAGTGATCACACCGTTGTGATTATGTGGGTCGTGAAGATCTTTTTTGTACTGGTCTTCTGTGGGTTCTTGCCACCTTTTCTTAATATCTTCTGCCTCTGTTAGGTCCATACCATTTCTGTCCTTTATTGTGCCCATCTTTGCATGAAATATTCCCTTGGTATCTCTAATTCTCTTGAAGAGATCTCTAGTATTTCCCATTCTATTTTTTTCCTCTATTTCTTTGCACTGATCACTGAGGAAAGCTTTCTTATCTCCCCTTGGTATATTTTGGAACTCTGTAAATTTAGAAATTTACAGAAGGGTTACATTCGTGAAGTCTCCATCAACATTTTAGAATGACAGCTCCCGTGTGACAGTTGGGAGAACTAACATGAAGGCCTTCAGGATGCTTACACAGACATCAGTGACGGGACTGAAATGAAAACAGCACAGAAGTTTGAAACCTGACTCTGGAACCCCACTGATGGCATTTACTGTGCATGCGTGTTCAGTCACGTCCAACTCTTTGGGACCCTTTGTTGTAGCCTGCCAAACTCTGCTACCTATGGGATTTTCAAGGTAAGAATATTGGAATGCATTGCCATTTCCTCCTCCAGAGCATCTTCCTGACCCAGGGATGGAACCCGTGTCTCCACTGGCTCCTGCATTGCAGGCAGATTCTTTACTCACTGAGCCACTGAAGAAGCATGTCTGCCACTAAGTACTTCTGTGACTTTAGGCAAATGGCTTAATCTCTTTTTGCTATTATTTCCTAATCAGTAAAATAAAGATATCAATATAGTTTTTTTGCTGATGTTATTCAACTCAAAAATTTTGAGAGCTCAGTGACATGATAGCACTCAAACATCAAGTAACATATCTGACAGAAAAAAAATGCCCAATAAATGCATGCTGTACATTCTTTAAATAGGTGTAATAAAAATACCAAAAATAGTATGTCTAATTCCATTGTTTTAAAGGAGCATATATCTAAATGCTGAGTAATTTCTTATGAGACCTAAGGGTATATTACAGCTTTGCCCCCTATTGTTTCCTCAGGAGTTGTTCAGAAATGCATTTCCTTTAAGCAACTCCTAATGGCTGTCACTATGATTTAAAGCTTTCTACAGAATCTTTCACATAGGGTATGGCTACCTAAATTACTTTGCACCTAATTTTAGATAAACTGCCATAGCAAGTATTGAATAAATGCATGAGTAAGCAAAGTAAAGCCAAACGGATATTTAACATTTGTGACTGGTATTATCTTTCTGAAGTGCTTGAATAGAAGTAGTTTAAGTCTGTTAATTAGGTTCCCCCGCCACCCCACCCCGCACACACAAAACTTCATGTTCAGAAACATTACATTACATTCATCATCTCTCTAAAAGGCTTGTCACTAAATTCCCTCAGAGAGAGTGAGAGAGCAAGAGAGAGAGAGAGAATGAATCAGATCAACTGCAGATCTCATCTTTTAATATAATAATATTGAAGTATAAGGTGGAGGTCTGATATTAAAATACATTTAGGTTAGCAGTATTTTCAGCAGAAAATTTCTGTGATGTCAATAATGTTGTTTTGGTAAAATTAAATTCCATTCTATTGACAAGATATATATTGATTATATGTATATGGATTATATGGGCTTCCCCAGTGGCTCAGCGCTAAAGACTCTGCCTGTAATGTGCGGAACCACAGTAGGCATGGGCTGAGTTGCTGGGTCAGGAAGATCTTCTGGAGGAGGGCATGGCAACCCACTCCAATATTCTTGCCTGGAGAATCCCCACTGATAGAGAAGCCTGGCAGTCCATAGGGTTGCAAAGAGTCAGACACAACTGAAGTTACTTAGCATGCATGCACACATTGATTATATATATTAGCTATTAAACTGTATGAACATATTAAAAATAAACTAAATTTAATAAAATAAGTTGACAATGTTTAAAAATGGAAGGAATGGCAAAATTCTACAGCCTGTGGTTGAATTTTATATACAGGTGCATGTGAAATGGAAATACGGACTACTCATAGAGAAGGACTGATACCCCTCCTCCTTAGCCTCATCTCCCCTGACCACTCATAATAAACACAGAGGTCTTACAAAGCTATGACTAGAAATATATCACAAAATAACTTCATTTTAGCAGTATTATCTTGAAACTGATTATTTAAATAACCTTTCATTAGAGTATGTGAATAATTTCCTCTTCATCCACTAGGATGTGCTTCAACCAACCTTAGCAGATAACTAGAACATTAGTCTCTGAAATTCCTTGTTAATATCCAATATTACAAGGACTTCTGCTGAACCGAATGCAAACTTTGAATGCAAATTGACCACAAGGTGAAATCAATAAAGTGTATCCAAATGCTAAATGAGATCAAAGAAGAAACCCATAAGAACACAGACAAATCGATACGGTTATGAAAGATGGCTAACAGGAAGAGAAGTTCTGTAAAAGTTATTGCTATCAATCATAAGCACCAAACTCACTTTATAATGTCAAGAGGAAAGCTGAGCATTTAAAGGAAGAGAAAATAGGTGCTTTATTCATTGAAAAAAGCATAGTTCTCTTGTCTGGAAAATCGAATGCTTGCAACTTTACGCTATTCTTATAATTACAAAAAGATCTTTATTGATAGTTGAATTATTTTAAATGCTTCCCAGGCCTATTTAGTTGATATTCAATCATTTTGGATTTAGTTGACTTCAAACATAATATTTTTCACACAATTTGGTGAAAATGCTGTTCTGAGCCCTCAGAAACACAAGGGCTATGAAAAAGTACATTTACTGACAAAGAGCCAGGTTTGGTATTAAACCACACCTATCAGACAAGGTTTTAAAAAGTTATTTTACATTTGGAGGTTTGGCTCTCAACCACAAATTTTCAATACCAAGCCATCAGAGCCAATTTCTTCTAGACAATTGAACTAATTCAGAAGGATGATTTTTGCCAACACTATGCTTTCCAGTTTGCTAAGATTTTTTTTGTTTCTCTACGTTGGCTATCCATCCGTCTCCAAGCTTGATGACTGACTGCAGCTTCAGCAGATGAGCTACAGATATTCTGCATAAGCATGAGCAGCAATTTCTTCAAGGTGTTCTCCCATCACAGTTTCTGCTTGATCACTTTAATTTCTTTCTCCCTGGCTCTCCTTAACTCCTTGATTCTCTATATTCATATGTATTCCATTATTCAAGAACAGCTTTTTCCGTTTTCACTCAACAGACCGCATCTATCACAGTTTCCTTAAACATTACAGGTGGAGTGAGGGTCATTGCTGCAGTTAGAATAAAACATGTTTTTGTTTTTTAGCTCCTTGCTCCATAAGAGTTTGTTAGAAATGCAGGCTGTATCCCACCTAGATTTATTAAGTCAGAATTTGTCATTGTAAAAGATCTCCAAGTGATTTAAATACACATTAAAATTTGCAAAACACTGAAGCCAACACAGTTCATTCAGCTGAGAAAGTAAGATGATTTTCTTTCTTTATTGCCTGAGGTAGGTATAGTTGGAAGTGGGTAGATGGAGAGAGCATGGGTAAATCAAGGAAGACCATTCTCTTCCTACTGTCCAGGACACAGATAAAAAGTCTCCATGAACACACACCACTGAAGCACTCTAATCACTAAACAATCCAGCTCACCAAAATAGAGGTGTTCAACACACACTCTTTTATCACCTATGAGCCACAGTGTGTTACTATAACACATAAACATTTGAAGTAGATATTATACTATTTTTTTCTACAAAAATTTGTGGCAACCATTTTCAAAACAAGCTTCATTTTGTGAGAACCTACCAAATAATATTTTCCTATGAATAGTACAGAAAATATGCTGTCAGAAGACACAGAAAGGAAAGACAAACATATATTTTTAGAAACTGAAAACCTGGAAATGGACATACCTTTTTTTAAAAGAAGCAAATATCTACCCTTTCATTATGTATGTGTGTGTGTGTGATGTTCTTACAACTATCTCATTCACAATACTATGCACTTTCAACATGCATACAATATTTAGGGAGGACACTATTTTAAAATATAGTTCAGACTCAGAGGCTGAAAAATTGAAGTCTGTCCCCCTCTGCACCACTGATTCCATCTCCAAAGCAATAACAGCTGCACAAGGAGGGTGTGAAAACACTGTATAAGAAGTGTACAAGACAAGTCTACCACAATGAAATAAAAAGGCTATAATTCAAAGCATGGCATTCCATTTTAGTAAAGGTGTACACTGCCATTTTAAAAATAAATACTGGGCTCCCGATGCACCTTTCATATGCATAGAGTACATATCTATTCTGTTGGTTTGATAGAATAATATTTTTTACTGTTGGCTCACAATGTACATCTACTATATAGTTTCATATTCATATAAAATGCAATACTTGAACTACTTTCTGGTAAAATGCAATGAAGGAAATTTAAGCTGTAAAAGTAATAAAAATTAATCCAAATTTTTTCTTTATAGGCATATGCCAGAATTATTGTTAAAATGTTTAAACCTTAT
The DNA here is from genome assembly GCF_910594005.1 of Cervus elaphus. Classification (NCBI taxonomy): domain Eukaryota; kingdom Metazoa; phylum Chordata; class Mammalia; order Artiodactyla; family Cervidae; genus Cervus; species Cervus elaphus. The sequence continues at coordinate 4,389,247 of NC_057817.1, read as the reverse complement.
TCATTATAGTTCTTTCAGAAACTTTCTATGAACAATTATCATTAAAAATTACAGTTTTTCCCCCCTGAACTCTCTTTTGATATGAAAAATAAATAGTTGGTAGTGTTTCCATATTCATGGAATTTAATATTTTCTTTATCTGGGCAGTACCTTTCTATCATAATTCTCAGAAGACAGTTAACTAAATTTTTAGAATTATGACCAACTCCTTTTCAACACACACAAACTAAAACTAAAGTAGGTCAATTTTGATTTTATGAAATGAATGGATCCTTTAAAGCCTTTTTTTTTCTTTTTGAGGGGATGAAAGAAGTTCTCCTTTTTAAATTGAAGTATAGTTGATTTGCAATGTTTCGGTATACAGCAAAGTGATTCATATATATATTGATATATTTTTTTTCAGAATTTTGTCATTATAGATCATTACAAGATACTGAATATCTGTGCTATACAGTAGGAACTTGTTTATCAATTTCATATTTAGTAATGTGCATCTATTAAACCCAAATTCCCAGTAGATTCTTCCTCCTACCTCCCTCTTTGTAACCATAAGCTTGTTTCTATAAGTCTATTTCTGTTTTCTAAATAAGTCTATTTCTATCATCTTTTTAGATCCCACATATAAGTGATATCATATGATGTTTGTCTTTTTCTGTCTGATTTACTTCACTTCGATAGTCTCTATGTTCATCTGTGTTGCTGCAAATGTTATTATTTCATTCTTTTTCTGACTGAGTAGTATTCCATTGTGTGTGTTTTTGTGTGTGTGTGTGTACATCTTTATCCACTCATCTGTTGATGGATATTTAAATTGATTCCATGCCCTGGCTACTATAAATAGTGATGTTACGAACACTGAGGTGCATATATCTCTCTGAGTTAGAGTTTTTTCATCTTTTCTGGATATATCCTCAGGAGTGGGATTGCTAGGTCATATGGTAACTCTGTTTTTAGTGTTTTAAGAAACCTCCTTAACTGTTTTCATAATGTCTGTACCAACATTCCCACAAATAGTGTAGGCGATTTTCTTTTCTCCACATCCTCTACAGCATTTATTGTTTGTAGACTTTAAAATGATGGTCATCCTGGTCAGCATGAGGTGATACCTCATTGTAGTTTTGATTTTCATTTCTCTAGTAATTAGTAATGTTGAACATCTTTTCATGTATTTTTTACCATCTGTATGTCTTCTTTGGAGCAATGTCTAGTTAAGGCTTCTACTCATTTTTTTATTGGTTTTTTTTTTTTATATTGAGCTGTATAAGGTGTTTGTATATTTTGGAAATTAATCCCTTATTGGTTGCATCATTTGCAAATATTTTTTAAAGTCCTCATTTTAAATTAAAGCAATATTCTTAGTTTTTTTCAGAATTTCTTTGAACATTTGGTCTATACCAAAATGGGTTCATAAATTTATAAATAGATAAATAAGTAGATTATAAATAGTAGCTATAATCAGACATTTTCTAAATAGGTACTGAAATAAATAATTCCCCTTTCTTAATCTATATTGCAAAACACTGGTAAAATATTACTAACTCATGTAATATGTGAGGTTATGTATGCTAAAGTTATTTGTCTAGTGATACAAATAATCACTAATATTTTTTATCTAGATTATCAAGACCAGAAGAAGAGATCCTGATACCAGATATAGCAAAAGATTGAGTCTCTCCTATATCATTTTGCTTCTCAGAAGTGAAACCTCTGATTATGGGCCAATCACCAATATGAATTGATCAGTTCCTACTGCTTTCGAGAAGGGAGGGACTACCAGACAAGGTCTGTAACCAGTTTTACTCATGTCTAGTATCACTGACACTTGAAAAATCATGAAGAAAATATTTTGCCTCAGATGTTATAAGACCTAGAAAAGTGGATGTTTAGAGCACTTGAAAGGAAATGAAGTGTCATCTTTGACAAGCAAGAACAGGCTAGAACTTTACTTCTCCGTGTAACTAAAGAAAAGAATTTAAGGGTCAGCATTTTACAATGGAAGCAATATAACAAGTGTTCATGTGAGGAAAGCTCCTAAAAGCCCCGCCTAATGATGTTGTGGTGCCCAGGGCAAATGCTTCAGGTAGCTGCATTTCAAGGTAGGAGGTACCAAGGCCTTCTGCCTTAAATCCCTTCCATAGGAAGGACAACAATGAAATAGCAGGTCAGTGTGAAAGGAAATGCCTACTGGCTCAGTGTTTCAGGATCTTTTGGTGATAAGATGATAGCTTGACTTCTTTCCTTCCACAAATCTCCTAGTTGCCTATGAAGATTGTAGGGCCCAAGGGTGATAGCACCTAAAGAAACCAAAATTGAGATTATGGAAGATTTTATAAGTCTTTGGCCGGGGGAGGAGCCAAGATGGCAGAGGAGTAGGACGGGGAGACCACTTTCTCTCCTACAAATTCATCAAAAGAATAACTGAAAGCAGAGCAAACTTCACAAAACGACTTCTGATCGCTAGCTGAGGTCATCAGGCAGAAAAGCAGCCCATTGTCTTCGAAAGGAGGTAGGACAAAATATAAGTCTTTGGCCATTAATCTACATTACATGCAAATATTAGCTATTTGACTTTAAAATGTATTTCTGACATATATTGAAAGAAGAACAATACTAAATTCCAAATTGGAGAAACATACCCCAAAATCCATTCCCATAATTTGTCCATACATCTGCTTTTTACTTCTACTAAATAGTAATAGATAAGTTTCTCAAATAATTAAAATTGATGAGCATTTGTAGTCTTTCTGATAGAGAATGGATCGCATATCTACCATTTGTTCATTTTTCCTCTTATATCTGCAAATTGCAAAGGTATGATCATTGTATGTTTTAGTCCAATTTTGTATTTCATAATAAGATACAACCTGGCAGTGTTATAAAAATTACCACTGCAAAGTCATACTATTAGGAAAGTGTACTGGATAGGAAATGTTCACGTCTTGCTACAGTGATCAAAACTGCCAGGAGCAATACCCATACATGAGTCTCAGCACTGACGTTTTGACATGTTGATGGATCCAAGGAGCAGCTGCTGGAACCTAATGACAAATCAAGGTTTTAAGAAGCTTGGGGTGTTTTTTATCAAGTGCAGTCAATTGCAAAGAGAGATAAGAGTAGAGTTAGGGCAGGGAAAATGTTAATGAAAAATGAAGATTTGTGTTAAGTACTTAACCCACAGTGCAGAATACAGAGGTGCAATGATAGAAAAGGGCACAGTGGTAGAGAATCTACCTGCCAGTGCAGGAGATGCAAGAGACATGGGTTCAATCCCTAGGTTGGGAAGACCCCCTGGAGTAGGAAATGGTAACCCATGCCACTATTCTTGCCTGGGAAAAACCATGGACGGAGGAGCCTGGCAGGCTATAGTCCATGGGGTGGCAAGCAGTCAGACATGACTGAGTGAGCACACACAGCACAGTGATAGAAGAATGCAAAGCGTTCTGGGCAAGGGATAGTACAAAGTTTGAAGTTGGGATAAAAATCCACAGCACTCTTCTCCATGTGGTGTTCTGCTTCTTACCTGAGAACAATTTTTTAATTTTCCTTCATTATCTTTTTTCCCCTATACTTTAAGAATTCTTTATAATTCTCATTCTTCTGCTCTGTCCCTTTCCCTTCTTATAGCTCTTATATTATTACCTTCCTTTTTCACATCTAGCCTTTCAGTCAGGCATCATTTTCTACAGGCCTTGCTCATCCCCAAGAGTAATGCTTAGGGATATAGGGATGCCTCTTCAAGATCCATCAGGAATAGGATTGGAGCTGAGAAATCATCCCTTACAAATAAAAGCTTTCCACAATCCATAATCTAATCTGATGATGAAGACAGTATATAGGAATCATTCCAGAGGAAAAAAAAAAAAAAACTAAATGTTCCTATTAAAATTATAAAGCAGAGCTGAAATATAATACAGAATACAGTGAACCATCAAGAAATAGAAAGTAAAAAATATTATACTTGATGAAATAGAAATTAAATTATGTAAGAAATTGTAAGTGAATTAAAACAAACAAACAAAAAATTACACCAAGGAATGGGACACCATGGACAAAATCAATGCTGAAAAGTACCACTAGAAACCAATAATATTGAACATGACAATGAATACCTCTTAATAGCCCTTAGAGAACTCAGTAATTTGAAGCATTCACTTCAGGAAGTGTATTGTGATTTCTTAGTTCTAAAATCTATGAGGATATCCAATGTGCCCCAGAGGAGATATAAATAAAGGCAAAGATAACAGAGCTGCTACCCAATCCTGAGCAACATTAATAGTCACTCAGGGGGATCCCAAAGTGACTTCATAACATAAAGAGTGAGAATGTGAAAGGTGTCCAAAAGGACGGACAGAAAACAGCGAGAATTTGATAATTCAAGGTGAGAAAAAGTCAGTCTCTCTTATTTCCAGTGTTATAGATGTAGGTGTGGCCAATTTTTCAGTTCTTTGATAGTGTAATATAGAGAGAAATTTAGAAAGAAGGGAATAAAATGTCTCCCTATGGCTGAAGACTTCCCTTCATGCAACTGAGCTTTATGTGATTTGATGGCTCCAAAGGCTGTTTAGAATTATCATAGTCATGCTCAATATCTGCCCTTTGCAGGACTTGCTGGTGGCCTAAAAACACTAAACACCCTGCACTACATTATGCCCTTACCCACACTGCCATCTGTCACCCTGGCATTTGTTGGAAATGAAATAAAAATACAAAAAGCATTTCTATATATGACAAGCAACAATTTTGAAACAGCAGTGTTAACCATATACCACATCTTGTCTAGTCAATGCTTTACGTGTTATGTAGATCAATAAACACTTTTACATTCTTTGTTTTAAAATACAACTGGCTTATTTGTTACACTAGACATGTAAATCCCAGCTACTTCAAGGTTCTCAACCTCTCTGAGCCTTAATTGAGCCATGTAACATACAAAGATAATAGCTATCCCTATAGGTTATATAAAGATTAAATAAGATTCTTTAACCACACAAAGTTTAACCCATTGTAGAAGTGCAATAAATGATACGGTTTGCTATTACAGCTATTGTTGTGGTTGATATTCTTAAATTTTATCCCAGAGCATACACATTCATATGAATATGCATGTGCATTCAAAACTTGGAAGGAAACATAAATCATAATAGCCTAGGAAAATCATATTTTGATTTAGGGGAAAAGATATAATAACAATATATGGACTTGATAACTTTCCCAAGGTACTTATCTTATATAAATTTTATAAATATAAACTTTGTATTGTGTTTGAATTCCGTTAATTTAAAATCACTACACTCCTCCTTTCTTACTGAATGTGGAAGGGAAAAAGAAAATCATGGAAAATCTTATATATGTCTCTTATTAAAGTAAAATATGTAAACTAATTTATTTTTTGATTAAAAAAGCACTTTCACATTAATGTGTGGGTGTGTATACACACCCACCCACCCACACACACAGCTTGCCTTGACCAAATGCTGTGTTTGTGATCTTAGGAAAGTCTTTTAATGTTTAAGTCTTATTGTTTGGCCTATTAAATTGGGTCAAAGGAGTTATTCTGGTGACATTGTTTTGAAACTCAAATGAGATAATTTATAGAAAAGTTCTGTGTAATTTAAAAAGTTCACTGCAAATATCGTCCTTGCCCAATAACTGAAGAGAAGGAAATAGAGTCCCTTCAAAAAAATATGACCTGGTTCCATAGATTTGTTCCCCTTTGGTAAGGAAATCCTATTTATCGATAATTAATGAGTGTATTTGTTTAATAAGTCCATTAAAATGACCCAGTGTGAGTTCTGGTTTTCACCTGAAGTCTTGCCATTCGCCAAATATAGGGATGAGCCATTTGCTGTCAGAAAGATCCTCGGAGAAGCGGACAGACCATGAGCGGCAGATCTCAGCCCCACCTTATTCTGTCTCCGGGTTCTCTCTCCCTCTGCTCCCTCCATCGCCCAGCCCACCCTCTGCTATTTTCTCAGATCGCTTCCCAGATGCTCAAACTCTACTATGATCTACTCCTTTCAATTGCTTCTACAAACTAGGACTGTGCTAGAGAAGGCAAAAAGTGTCCTCAGTCAATCCTAGGCAAAAATCTAACCTTATTTTTCTTTATTCAACCCTTATGTCCTTAAGATTATTCGACATAACACTGTATTATATGAAAAATAAGTTTCTACATGAGACAATTTAAACAAAAATCTGTTGTGCCTTCAGTTCAGCTCAGTTCAGTTGCTCAGTCATGTTCAACTCTCTGTGACCCCACAGACCGCAGCATGCCAGGCCTCCCTGTCCATCACTAACTCCGAGAGTACCCAAACCCACCTCTATTGAGTGAGTAGGTGATGCCATCCAACCATCTCATCCTCTGTCGTCTCCTTCTCCTCCTGCCCTCAATCTTTCTCAGCATCAGGGTCTTTTCAAATGAGTCAGCTCTTTGCATCAGGTGGCCAAAGTATTGGAGTTTCAGCTTCAACATCAGTCCTTCCAATGAACACCCAGGACTGATCTTTAGGATGGACTGGTTGGATCTCCTTGCAGTCCAAGGGACTCTCAAGAGTCTTCTCCAATACTACAGTTCAAAAGCATCAGTTCTTCAGTGCTCAGCTTTCTTTATAGTCCAACTCTCACATCCATACATGACCACTGGAAAAACCATAGCCTTGACTAGACAGACCTACATTGGCAAAGTAATGTTTCTGCTTTTTAACATGCTGCCTAGGTTGGTCATAACTTTCCTTCCACGGAGTTAGTGTCTTTTAATTTCAAGACTGCAGTCACCATCTGCAGTGATTTTGGAGCCCAGAAAAATAAAGTCAGCCACTGTTTCCACTGTTTCTCCATCTATTTGTCATGAAGTGATGGGACCAGATGCCATGTTCTTAGTTTCCTGAATGTTGAGCTTTAAGCCAACTTTTTCACTTTCATCAAAAGACTCTTTAGTTCCTCTTCACTTTCTGCCATAAGGGTGGTGTCATCTGCATCTCTGAGGTTATTGATATTTCTCCAGCTATCTTAATTCCACTTGTGCTTCCTCTAGCCTAGCATTAATCATGATGTACACTGTATATAAGTTAAATAAGCAGGGTGAAAATATACACCCTTGACATACTCCTTTTCCTATTTGGAACCAGTCTGTTGTTCCATGTCCAGTTCTAACTGTTGCTTCCTGACCTGCATATAGGTTTCTCAAGAGGCAGGTCAGGTGGTCTGGTATTCCCATCTCTTTCAGAATTTTCCACAGTTTATTGTGATCCACACAGACAAAGGCTTTGGCATAGTCAATAAAGCAGAAACAGATGATTTTCTGGAACTCTCTTGCTTTTTCGATGATCCAGAGGATATTGGCAATTTGATCTCTGGTTCCTCTGCCTTTTCTAAAATCTTCTTGAATATCTGGAAGTTCACGGTTCACGTATTGCTGAAGCCTGGCTTGGAGAATTTTGAGCATTACTTTACTAGCATATGAGATGAGTTCAATTGTGCGGTAGTTTGAGCATCCTTTGGCGTTGCCTTTTTTGGGATTGGAATGAAAACTGACCTTTTCCAGTCCTGTGGCCACTGCTGAGTTTTCCAAATTTTCTGGCATACTGAGTGCACTTTCACAGTATTATCTTTCAGGATTTCAAATAGCTGTTGTGCCTACATATTCTCAAAACTTTATTTTACTTCTGAAAGTACATAAATTGAAACTCATGCAGTTACAAAGTGTGACCTATATGCTTGTATCACCCCAAAACTCTTCTGTATCCATTCAGATTGTTTGAATGCTTCAGAGTAGTTCTGAATTTTTTTTTCTTTTTTCTTTTTTTGTGTATAAATAATCTCAGTACTGATTTTTTAAAATTAAAACAGAATCATTTTTTGTTATTTGTTCTTACTTGTATAGGGCTGTGACATGAGTTTTCTGAAGTTTTAAGATAAATATGATTCCTTGGTGGCTCAAAGGTAAATAATCTGCATACCAATGCAGAAGTTGGGGGTTCAGTCCCTCCGTTGGGAAGAGCCTCTGGAGAAGAACATGGCAACCCACTCCAGTATTTCTGCCTGGGAAATACCATGGAGAGAGGAACCTGGCAGGCTGCAGTCCATCGCCTAAAATAGTGTTTCATTTATAGCCTACATCTCTGGAAATATAAAAACCCACTTTCCTGTTTGAATATTTTTTGTGGTTGTTATTTAGTCACTACATCATGTCCAATTCTTTGGGACCTTGTGGACTGTAGCCTGCCAGGCTCCTCTGTCCATGGGACTTTCCAGGCCGAATATTGGAGTGGGTAGCCATTTCTTTCCCCAGGTTATTTTCTTGACCCAGGGATCGAACCCACATCTCCTGCATTGGCAGGCAGATTCTTTACCTCTGAGTCACTGAATACTTTTAGTAACTCTTAAAGAATGCAAAGGGCAACTTCTGCAAACTCTACTTGGACAACCTTGGTTAAGTTTAACTTCTATACCCAAGAACATGTGCAAATCCCCAAAGAATAGTAATACCCTATTATCAAATCATTTCACCTAAAAATTGGCAGCTGTTGACATTGTAACTCCCTGTAAGAATGTTTGTAGTTTTGCATGGTGACCATTATTAACATAGATAACTTCAATTAATATGAGCTGCCTAGGTAAAAAAGGAAAGATCTGGAATACTTACAAAATATCATGTACGTCAGAATGACCAGATTTAAAACAGAGTGAAATTCTGCTTAATAAAAATCAGTTTTGAGAGATGCAGCAGATTATAGAACAACTAATTATTACCAGACCCTATTCTAGTAACAACGAGTATTTCAAAAACACCCAGCGGCACATACAGTCATCAGCCAAAAATTGATTATTCACAGGTGGATTGCCCACACTACAGTCTCCAGGCACAGCAGATTTCATTGCTCAGCTGCCTCATATCACCTCAGGCAAACTCTGCTCTCCAGAGCAGCATTTCTGCTGCTCAGTCAGGCTGCCCTACCCTTCGCAAATTTTACAAGGGCTTGGGCAGCCCAATCCTTCCTCATCAGCTTGAAGAAGCTAGATCAACCCTTCCTGGCCTTCCACTGCCTTTGCGTCTCATGTGGCTCTTGCAGTCCTACAGGTAAGTGTGTGCCTCTGAAACACTTCCACTTTGTCTTCCATTAGGAGTCTCAACTGTTTCCTAAAAGGTCCTGCGCAGAAACATAAATCTCTTTTCAATCCCCTCTGATCCTTATTTCCTTACACAGTATCTACTGCAGGGAATTGGGAGCATGCAAACTGACCTGGAGATATTTCTAGTTGTAAAAAGCACTTCTTAGAGGCTGCCCTACAAACCGCTGGAAGCTCAAAAACAGCAGTTAAAAAAAAAAAAAAATCAGAAAGTCTTCATATCACTCAAATTAGGACCAGGAAACACTGAAGGGATATCTACCTTTGAGGTTTCCTACTATTTAGAAAAGGTTGTCTGAGGAGGCCTTACAAATAGCTGTGAAAAGACAAGAAGCAAAAGACAAAGGAGAAAAGGAAAGATATACCCATCTGTATACAGAGTTCCAAAGAATAGCAAGGAGAGATAAGAAAGCCTTCCTCAGCAATCAATGCAAAGAAATAGAGGAAAACAATAGAGTGGGAAAGACTAGAGATCTCTTCAAGAAAATTAGAGATACCAAGGGAATATTTCATGCAAAGGTGGGCTCAATAAAGGACAGAAATGGTATGGACTTAACAGAAGCAGAAGATAAAAAGAGGTGGCAAGAGTATGCACAAGAACTATACAAAAAGATCTTCATGACCCAGATAACCATGATGGTATGATCACCCACCTATAACCAGACATCCTGGAATGTGAAGTCAAGTGGGCTTCACCACAAACAAAGCTAGTGGAGCTGATGGAATTCCAGTTGAGCTATTTCAAATCCTAAAAGATGATGCTGTGAAAGTGCTGCACTCAATATGCCAGAAAATTTGGAAAACTCAGCAATGGCCACAGGACTGGAAAAGGTAAGTTTTCATTCCAATCCCAAAAAAGGCAACGCCAAAGGATGCTCAAACTACCTCATAATTGCACTCATCTCATATGCTAGCAAAATAATGCTCAAAATTCTCCAAGTCTGGCTTCAACAGAACATGAACTGTGAACTTCCAGATCTTCAAGCTGGATTTAGAAAAGGCAGAGGAACCAGAGATCAAATTGCCAACATCCATTGGATCATTGAAAAAGCAAGAGAATTCCAGAGAAACATCTACTTCTGCTTTATTGACTATGTCAAAGCCTTTGACTGTGTGGATCACAAAAACCTGGAAAATTCTGAAAGAGATGGGAATACCAGACCACCTGACCTGCCTCTTGTGAAACCTATATGCAGGTCAGGAAGCAACAGTTAGAACTGGTCATGGAACAGCAGAGTGCTTCCAAATCAGGAAAGGAGTATGTCAAGGCTGTATATTGTCACCCTGCTTATTTAACATATGCAGAGTACATCATCGGAAATGCTTGACTGGATGAAGCACAAGCTGGAATCAAGATTGCTGAGAGAAATATCAATAACCTCAGATATGCAGATGACACCATACTTATGGCAGAAAGTGAAGAAGAACTACAGAGCCTCTTAATGAAAGTGAAAGATGAGCGTGAAAAAGCTGGCTTAAAGCTCAACATTCAGAAAACTAAGATCATGGCATCTGGTCCCATCACCTCATAGCAAATAGATGGGAAAACAATGGAAACAGTGAGAGATTTTATTTTTTTGGTCTCCAAAATCACTGCAGATGGTGACTGCAGCCTTGAAAATAAAAGGTGCTTGCTCCTTGGAAGAAAAGTTATGACCAACATAGACAGCATATTAAAAAATAGAGACTTTATGTTGCCAACATAGGTCCAATCTGGTCAAAGCTATGGTTTTTTCACTAGTCATGTATGGATGTGAGAGTTGGACTATAAAGAAATTGAGAGCTGAAGAAATGATGCCTTTGAACTGTGTTGTGGAGAATACTCTTGAGAGTCCCTTGGACTGCAAGGAGATCCAATTAGTCCATCCTAAAGGAAATCAGACATGAATGTTTATTGGAAAAATTGATGATGAAGCTGAAACTCCAATACTTTGGCCACCTGATGTGAAGAACTGACTCATTTGAAAAGACCTTGGTGCTGGGAAAGATTGAAGGTCGGAGGAGAAGGGGACGACAGAGCATGAGATGGTTGGATGGCCTCACCAACTCAATGGACATGAGTCTGAGGAAATTCTGGTAGTTTGTGATGGACAGGGAGGGCTGGCATGCTGCATTCCACGGGGTCACACAGAGTCAGACACAACTGAGTAATTGAACTGAATTGAACATAAAGTATAAAACAAAATGTCCTTTAATGGAAATAAAAGAGATTATTAGATCCATGATATTTTGGTAGATAAAAAGGCTTCAGTAGAATAAATGGGATAAGGATAAAAGGTATCAAGCTTAAATTCTAATCTCTACACTATACTATGATATGAACAGTATTTTCATTCACTGTCATAGGAAATATGGAAAGAGGACCATACTTTCAGAGACTGCACATGGCTGTTGTCAATTTGGCTATATAATTCTTGGTACACAAATATTGAAAAGTCATTTTCACACCTGTTTGGCAGATTCTTCATATTTGATATTAATTAAAATGTCTCTTTGAATATTAGAATATCAATAAATAATACTTCTCAATTCTCAAATTCAGAACCAACTCATAGAAGGAAGTGTCAGACATGGAAATCAAACATGACTTTTATTGTTATGTAGCCAAGTGGAAAGGTGATTTGAGACTGAAGTTTGGTTTACCAATTCTGCATCCTAGAATTGAATTTACCCATTTAGACACAGGCAGTGTGTGTAACTGCAGACCTTTTGGTATGGGCTTGTCCTATAAAATGTCAAAGCATGGAGAAGCTAGGAATATCTTCCTTTTTGTGTGAAATTACACTGCCTAGTTCTTTCTCCCAAACTAAAATAAGTCAACCCTACTTCTGTGGGGAAATCTGAGTGTGGAAGTCTAGAAGAAAGCAAAGTCTTGAATATACAAGAGACCGTGAAGAAGTCAAGACTTTGTAGGAGCACCTGAGCAAGTGATGTAGGATAGGATGCTATGGCTGGATAGTTCATAACTGAATCAGTCCTTTTGGAATTGGAGAAGTTTAGTGCTTCTGATTGCTTCTTTGGGATGTAACAGATTAGATAAAGCAAAATGTTACAGAAATTCATAAGAGTTGACATAGAAATGCTAAGAAACTACAGTGTATAAACAGAGAATGAGATGGTTGGATGTCATCAATGACTCGATGGACATGAGTTTGAGTAAGCTCTGGAAGTTGGTGATAGACAGTGGTGCAGTCCATGGGGTCACCAAGAGTCGGATATGACTGAGCAACTGAACTGAGCTGACAGTTTATAGATATATTGAAATCATCCAGGATGAGTGAGGTATTTATAAAGGAGGGAGATATTTATAAAAGGACGGAGAAGGCTTAAAAATTGTGCATGTACAACAACTACAGTTAGCCCTTTGTATCTCAGATGCCACATCTGTGGATTCAATCCGCTGTGGATCAAAACTATTTGGAAAAAAATTCCAGAAAGTTCTAAATATCAAAATTTGAATTTTCCAACTGTTTACATAGCATTTACATTACATTAGATTTTATAAGTAATCTAGAGATTATTTAAAGTAAATGAGAGTATGTGTGCATGTGTGTTATGTCACTTCAGACGTGTCCAACTCTTTGCAACGCTATGGACTATAGCCCGCCAGGATCCTTTATCCACAGGGTTCTCCAAGCAGGAATACTGGAGTGGGTTGACATGCCCTCCTCCAGGGAATCTTCTTGACCCAGGGATAGAACCCATATTTCTCATTTCTCCTGCATTGGCAGGTGGGTTCTTTACCACTAGTCCCACCTGGGAAGCCCAAATGAGAGTGTGTGCATAGGTTAAATGCAAATATTGCACCATTTTATAGAAGGGACTTGATCATTCTCAGATTTTGAGATAACTACTCCTATTCCAAGACACCATTTATTTTCTGTTTTGTTAATGCTTATTGAAAGAAAAATGAATCTGTTTGATGATCAAATAATTTTTCAATACATGAATTATTTCACTTCCCTCCTAAAGATCTTTACATGATACTGAGAAGTCCTATATACATTTTTTTTTTTTTACATTTTTTTTAATTTCTGATTTATTTGAGCTTGGAGCCCATTTTTCACACTAAATCTATTGAAATACTTAGCAAAACATTGCAACAGAGTATCAAGAGAGAATTTATTTCATATTCATCATGGATAGGTAAAGTGTTTTACACAATATTTCACCAAACCAGATGGTAAGTTATAAAGTAGGTACAATTTCTCTGTAATAAGCTTAAAGGTCACTTATCCAAAATTGATGGAACCAGGATTCAAGCCCAATATAGTCTTACTCCAAAATTATTTATTTATATACTATTCAGAACTCTCCATATAATCTGTAGGACCCATTGCAAAATATTAATAAAATGCAAGGCCTGTTGTTTGAAAGTTAAGAATTTCAAGGTAGCAACAGCAGAGCATTAAAACAAATGTGGAGCCTTCTGAACATAGCGCCTTGTATGACTGCACAGATGGAACGCCCACAAACCCAGCCTTATCATTATAAATAGTGCCTCCAAGTATGCTATAGTATCTATAAAAAATAATACTCCCACTAGAGTGAGTACCATCATCATTTAAACCACTGTGCAAACTCCCTGAATAAAATAGCTTGGACACTTCCAGTTTAAGGAGTTGCATCCATTATTGTGAAGTCTAAACCCTGCCACTTAATACGTATTAAGTAAAATAAATAAGTGAAATATTAATTTGCCCTAAGTTTACTGCCATTACCATTTTATGGTTCCAAAGTTAACATGATCCTGAATGACTGCTCTGTTCATGACTGTAACTATTCAGATACTGGAAACTTTTTTTTTCTCCTTCTAAATAATTGATGTTATTTTAATATTAAATGGCACAACATATTAATGGCCAAATAAATTTGCAAAGCATTGTGTATAAGCATACTTTTTCAAATATAAAAATCTGAGAAGAGTAGATATCTCTTTAGAGCAGTCACTGACTCAATAAACTTTTGGTGAACATCTACATTTCTCCAGACAAGTATTGAATATCTACTGTTTCTCAGAAGCAAGGGTGACCTGGCTGAAAATATCTTATATGCTAAGGATAATGAGATTTAATTAAGCATAACTGTGTTAAGCCCTATGAAGAATTCTGAACTAGGGAATCCAATATGAAAGATCATCATAATCTACTATAATCCTTGAAACTAAAATATCTTTTGGATAACCAAGAACTATTTGCGTTTGGACTGTTCATTGCTATGCTTTCCTGTCATGGTTTCTAATGTTTATCCTTTTTTTATCAAAATATGAACAGTTTCCTAAAAATGTGTTGATTGATTCATCACTGCTTTCTTGAGTTATTTATTACTGTTCCGATTGTTTCCTTGAATAACTTAAGTTGGGTATATGTGATCATAGTAAATGAGGAATACATAGTAAATTCTGAGCAGACAAAAGGTTGACTGTTGCAGCCAAACAAAATGTATAGTCAATATCACTCATCATCAGAGAATTGCAAATCAAAACCACAATGAGGTACCATTACACACCAGTCAGGATGGCTGCTATCCAAAAGTCTACAAGCAATAAATGCTGGAGAGGGTGTGGAGAAAAGGGAACCCTCTTACACTGTTGGTGGGAATGCAAACTAGTACAGCCACTATGGAGAACAGTGTGGAGATTTCTTAAAAAACTGGAAATAGAACTGCCATATGACCCAGAAATACCACTTCTGGGCAACACACCAAGGAAACCAGATCTGAAAGAGACACATGCACCCCAGTGTTCATCACAGCACTGTTTATAATAGCCAGGGCATGGGAGCAACCTAGATGCCCATCAGCAGACGAATGGATAAGGAAGCTATGGTACATACACACAATGGAATATTACTCAGCCATTAAAAAGAATTCATTTGAATCAGTTCTAATGAGATGGATGATACTGGAGCCTATTATACAGAGTGAAGTAAGCCAGAAAGATAAAAAACATTACAGCATAGTAACACATATATATGGAATTTAGAAAGATGGTAATGATAACCCTATATGCAAAACAGAAAAAGAGACACAGATGTACAGAACAGACTTTTGGACTCTGTGGGAGAAGGCGAGGGTGGGATGTTTCGAGAGAACAGCATCAAAACATGTATATTATCAAGGGTGAAACAGATCACCAGCCCAGGTTGGATGCATGAGACAAGTGCTCGGGCCTGGTGCACTGGGAAGACCCAGAGGAATCGGGTGGAGAGGGAGGTGGGAGGGGGGATCGGGATGGGGAACACATGTAAATCCATGGCTGATTCATGTCAATGTATGACAAAACCCACTTCAATATTGTAAAGTAATTAGCCTCCAACTAATAAAAATAAATGAAAAAAAAAGAAAAAAAAAATGTATAGTCAATGTAATCTGACATTTGCTTATTGTATAATCATTATTACCCTATTGGGTAATTAGGAATAAATGGTAGGGAGTTTACCAAGAGGACTGTGATTAGTATTGTTTTCACAAAATAAGGTGTTTCTATAACCTGCTCTGGTTAAGGAGTTTTTATAGAAAATAGAAGCCTGCCTTTAGGTATTGAATCCTTACAATTGTATCTAAATTTCTAAAATCAGCTTGGTTGGATGTATATGGGGAGAAGAGTGGGTTGGAAGTGTGATATATAAAGAATGTAAAGAAATCTGGGAGGCAAATTCCATCAAATATATACCGATGGACCAGAGGGTAAATACATTCATGTAACAGGTACCCTTTTCTCCAGAAGTTTATGGACATAATGTTAGTTTTCTTGCTTGTTTAGTCTGATGGATGTAACCACACAGTGATGCTGGGAAACCTACAGAGCAGATGCTGGGATCCCGCAAAAGTCAGATTTGCTGGGTTTGATATATCACCCAGTAACATGCGGGGCTTCCCAGGTGGCTCAGTTATAAAGAATCCATTTGCCAATGCAAGAGACACAGGAGATCTGGATTCGAACCGTAGGATGGGAAGACTCCCTGGAGGAGGAACTGGCAACCCACTCCAGTATTCTTGACTGGAAAATGACATGGACAAAAGAGCCTAGCAGGCTACAGTCCATGGGGTCACAAGGAGCTGGACACAGCTAAGCGACTGAGCATGGGCCAGCGACATGAGTTGAGCAGTTAAAAGCCAGCACTCTTTAACAAAGGCTTGACTTCAGAGACAGAGATGGGATACAAGTCCCATAGACAAAAGATTGGGGTGGAATAGTGAAGAAGAGTCTGACTATAAATTAAGGCTTCTAAGGACTCAAAGCCAGAGGAAGTTAGGAACAAATGAAGTAGGTACTATGTGATTTCCCTCATTATCAGAAACCTTGCAGGTATGTAAACCATTCACGCAGAGATAGAAAAGGTCTAAAATCAGTTCATCCATGTTGTCCTAGAGTGATATCAGAGCCTTCAGGGCAAGTTTTAACAAATTCATTTGAGTAAATATAGTTGGAATTAAAGAAAAGCCTCACAAATGGAGATGCAGATTTGATGATCTTTTGCATAGCATTGATAGTGGGAAATCACGGAAATGGATGAGAAGAAAGCTAAGGGGGAGAAGTGAAAATCATCTACATAAGAGTGAAAAAAAAACCAAAAACAGCAGTAGTGAAAATAGGGTTGGAAGATCAAAAGAACTTTGAAAATACTCAGACTCCAAAGAAGAACACTTGTGTCAACTAGTAACAGCCCAACCTCAGGCTGTCAGTGACTTCTCTTGCTAAATACTAAAATCTCAATCATTACAGAAGGTGCCTGGCTAATACAGTTTCATCTGTAGCTGAAGTAGCCTGTCTGTTTCCTCTGGGATCACCGTGTTAAATGGGAGTTGGAAGCGTCTCTGTATTTGTCAAGCAAAGTGTTGACTTGCTTTTGCTTCCGTCAGTATTAAAATTCTTGTTTCTCTTTGTATTTTCTCTCACCCAATTACATCTGTAGTAATACGTAAAATACGGTTCAGTCGGGAACATTAATTGTACTATTATTTGATTTCCTTTCCTTAATGATTCTCTGGTGAATCTTGTTGGAAAGAATCTAGCGACACTGTACATATTTCAAACATATTGCTTGTCTTGTGTCTTTCCTTGGTGTCTCTGAAATTATAGCTCAAATGTTAATAGAAATCTCTGTATTTTAATAGGATGCTCTTGTCTACAAACTCAATATCGACTCAATTACATAGTCTAAAAAGCTATTTACAGTTTTAAACCTAATGCAAATTAGGAAATTTAATTTAAATCCTGCAAGTTGCTCAACAGTAAAAAGAATTTCAAAAATAGAAGATGACTTTTTTTGCCTAATAGATATGAATTACCCATCATTTTAAGTTTATGCTAATTCTGATAACAGTATTATACTATGAAAATGAACTTGGAACTGATGAACATTATCGTTGGAAGCATCAAGAAAATTGCTTGATGCTTAACTTCTTACACAGTTAACTTCTTACACTGTTGAAATGCCTTTTATTATTGCCATATTCTGTTCCAACCAAAAAAAAAGTATCCATATTCCAGCAATAAACCATTTTAATGATTTTATATAAAAATTCAACCAATGAACAAGATCATTCCTAAATTTAATCAGTCTCCATTCTAGAAATCGTCAATAGAAAATGAAAATGAAGATACAATAGAGGTGCTTTCATTTTTATTATAAGAATCTCCTCTCTAATTGGCAAAGAAATATACATATTATAAAGAGACTGAGAAAAAGGACATTTCTAATACTGAGATTTTCTAGTAAAGATGAGAAAGCAATATTTTATTTTATTATTTTATGGAAAGAAAGTCAGGCATATGTTTAAAGTGATTAACTTCTTTTCTAGTTCATTTTGTTTCTCTGCCTGACTCTTTCCCTTTTATGTCTGTATGAATTCACACACACATACACAAATTTGATATATTTGCTCACTGAGATGGAGGTTTCCAAGCAAGGGTCCCTTGGTCTGAGAAATCTGTACACACAGCCATTCCTAAGAGGATGCCATAGGAAAATAGAGAGTATACTCTGCTGCCAGAAGGTTTCTCCTGAAGTTCCC
This sequence comes from Cervus elaphus, assembly GCF_910594005.1. Lineage (NCBI taxonomy): Eukaryota > Metazoa > Chordata > Mammalia > Artiodactyla > Cervidae > Cervus > Cervus elaphus. The sequence goes on along the minus strand of NC_057817.1, from coordinate 4,371,100 downwards.
AGGTGATGCTAACAGGAGTAGGTTTTCTGTTCAGACCCTGATCCCAGGCAGAAAAAAGACTCCAAGCCAGAAAGATCAACAGCCTTTTCAGTTCCCTAATCTGCCATAGACACAAACTTCAGAGACCATCTATACTCCATGACAGGACATTGAGTGTCTGTTTATAAACTCTTATCATCAAATTTGCAATAATTTGTATATGTGTGTGTGTGTCACCATTTATAAGTTACTCCTAAAGAAATTTCTAAAATGATCAATAGTATGTAATGCTAAAATGGCTTCCAGGGCATTCAGTAAACCACATTTTCCCAGAACTATTCTAGATAGCTAATGAAATCATAAAACCTTATATTCATAAAAAATCCTAGGGATGAACTCTTTCATTTTATAGAAAAGGAAATTAAAGCCAAATGAAGGAAAGGCTGTCTCTCACTGTTATATATCTGAGGGCTTTCAAGTAAGCCAAAGTTTCATTAACCTGTCATACTTTTAATGTAGGTTTAAAATAACAACCTTAAAAAATAAAATAAAATAACAACCTTGATGGCAGACTAATGTGTTAATGAAATGCACATTATAGGTAAATAAGTCACTCAAATATTCCAATGCCATTTCAAACAAATAGTCTATAAAAATCAGCTTCTAAACAAACAGCAGGAGCAGAAGGGGACTTTACTTTTGTTATTTTGTTAATAATATACGTCTTTTCTTAAGTTATAGTCATGATAGTTTTGCTGTGTACCATAGACTTCCATATAAATGCCTGAATATAACAGATGGTCTTCTAAACAAACCTATTTCCCACTGTATCATCAGCATAAAGTTAGATACAGATCGCTTATTTTTGCTCTGATGCAGCTTCAGTGAACTCATCATTAGCACATCTTTGTTAAACCCAATTTTAATAATAACTCAACTGTATATTCAGAGTGTAATGTCAGAGGTAAAAATGTTGTGGCTAAAAAAAAGCATTAATAAGCCAATTATTTTTCTTCACTTTGTCAGATTTGAAATATAAATCCTATTTTGACTAATGCAGCAATTAAATGTGTTTAAATTATAATCCAAATACAAAGGTGCATTAGTATAAATATGCTTCTCTTTGCTTACCCTGACAGAGAAAAGTGCTAATCAGAAAGAGTGAATGTAACTCAGAATTCTGCTGACTGAGAATTCTCTAGCTCTTCAATTATTTGGGAATTCAACACTGTACCCTCAAGCCTAACCCATAGCACTTGCAAACTGTAAATTCCAGTTTATTCATAACAGATTTTTCTTTCTTTCTTTCTTCCTTTTTTTTTTTTTTACTGAAAAGCATTTTTAAATTAGAAACAAACAAAAGATTCACTCTTTCTAACCCATGGGACAATATTAGGAAATGAGACACAGACCATGACTTCTGAGATGTGACTCAACAATAGGTAATTCCAAGAGATTCATTTTAAACTCAAAACTATTAGTGGGTAGAGTAAGTGAAAACAAAACTACCTACCACATCATTGTCTTAAAGTGCATGGAGGAGTGAGAGGCTATACTTGTGAAAAAGTAGTACATAAGCTTACTAAATATTAGCATAAATAAATTTACATTGCATAATATGAAATACAAGCATACAAAATATTAACATACTTGCAAGCATGAACAAAAACACATAATAATGTACTTAAAGATTTTTTTAATTTCTAAAAAATAATTAATATACAAATTTTAATATTAACTATTTATAATTTATTTCAATTAAATATATATTTCCTGAGAATTTACTATGTTATGAGCACTGTTCTTTAACATAATATACAGCAATAAACAGAAGAGACAAGAGCCTTGCTTTTATGGATTTTAGAGTTCTTAATAACATTTAGCTATTGTAAGAAATCTATCTCCTAAAATAATGACAGAATTAACATAGTGAAACTTGTGTTTCAGTATTTAAGAAATGCTCTATTTATTCTTTTAGAAAGCAAAAATATTTTTTTCTTTCAATTTTTTTTCTTATGGTAAAATAAAGCATCTTAATCATTTTTAAACATGAAATTCAGTGGTATGAAGTAGATTCACATCATTATGTATCTATTACCATTATCTATCTCCAGAACTCTTCTCCTCCTCAAAATTAAAACTCTATACCCATTAAATAATAACAAATAATAATTCCCCACTTCCCCTCAAGCCCAGTCCCTGACAACCACCATTGAATTTTCTGTGATTTTCACTACTCTAGATATATATATATATAAAGAGTAATTAGGCATCATTTTCTTTTACCACATTAGTTTATTTTAACTCACCATAATGTTCTCAGTGGTAAAGAATCTCCTGGCAGGATAGGAGACATAGGTGATGCAGGGGTCAGGAAGATCCTTTGGAGGAGGAAATGGCAACCCACTCCAGTACCCTTGTCGGAAAAATCCCATGGATAGAGGACCCTGGTGTTCTACAGTCTAGGGGTCGCAAAAAGCTGGACATGACTGAGTGATTGAGCACATAATGTCAAGTTTTTTCCATGTTAGAATACATGTCAGAATTTTCCTTGTTAAGGATGAATAATATTCCATTTTATGTACACACATTTTGTTTTTTTATCTTTTGATGGATGCTCAGTTTGCTTCTATAATTTAGTTACTAAGAATAATGTTCCTATGAACATGGTTGCATAAATATTTCTTTGAGACCCTACTTTTAATTCTTTGAGGTATATACTCAGAAATGGAATTGCTGTATCATATGATAATTCTATATTTAAGTTTTTAGGAGTTGTCATTCTATTTTCTGCAGTAACAGTTTATATTCCCACATAGCTTTTAACATGTTTTATCATCATGATTTAGGTAGTTTCCTTCTATTCCTAGTTTGTTGAGTGTATTTGTCATGAAAAGGTGTTGAATTTTGTCAAATTCATCTGTTGATAAATCTGGATCTGTCAAGATGACCATGTAATTTTTTCTTCTCTTAAATGTACTGTCACACTGATCGATTTTCATTTGTTAAACCATCTTCGCATTTCAAAAATAGATCCAATTTTATCATGGTTCATTATCCTTTCAGTATGCTGAACTCTATTTGTTAGTATTTCCTTGGGGATTTTTCCGTCAGTGTCCTTAAAGGACAGTGGTCTGTAGTTTGCTTGTAGCGTCTGTCTAGCTCTGGTATCAGGCCAATGCTGGCCTCACAGAATGGCCTAAGTGTTTCCTCTTCTTGAAAAGCTTAGGAAAGATTGGTTTTAGTTCTTTAAGTCTGGTAGAATTCACTGGCAAAATCATAAGGCTCTGAGCTTTTCTTTCTTGGGAGATTTTGGTTACATATTCCATTTCCTTACTAGGTATGTCAATTCAGATTTTCAGTTTTGTCCATGATTTCTTCTTGAGAAGTTTAGTGTTTCTAGGAATGTGTCCAATTTATCCATTTTATTCAATTTCTTGCTCATATTGTTTCATAATTCTTTTAGGTTCTGTAGAATCAGTTTTAAAATCCCACTTCAATTTCTGATTTAGTAATTTTAGCCTTTTCTTTTCCCTTAGTCAATCTAGTTAAGATTTTCTCAATTTTATTGATCTGTTTGAAGAACCAACACTTTATTTCATTGATTTTCTCTATTATTTTTCTATTCTCTATTTCATTTACTCCTTCTCTAATTATTATTTCATTTCTTCTGCTAGCTTCAGCTTAGTTTGTTCTTTTCCTACTTTAATTTGTAAAGATTTGTTGTTGATTTGAGACCTTGTTTTTCAGTGTTGGTGTTTATACCATTGCTTAGCATTGCTTTCACTGTGTCTCATAAATTTTGATATGCTGTGTTTTCATTTTTATTTGCTCTAGTGAGTGAGTGAGTGAAAGTTGCTCAGTCATGTCCGACTGTCTGTGACCCATGGACTATATAGTCCATGGAATTCTCCAGGCCAGAATACTGGAGTGGGTAGCCTATCCCTTCTCCAGCGGATCTTCCCGACCCAGGAAATGAACAGGGGTCTCCTGCATTGCAGGCGGATTCTTCACCAACTAAGCTATCAGGGAAGACCCTTATTTGCTCTAAGTGTTTTCTAATTTATGTTTTGATTTCCTCTTTGATCCATTGGTTATTTCAGTGTGTTCTTTATTTTCAACAAATTTGTGAATCAGTTCTAGCTTTCCATTTTTGATGTCTAACTTCATTCCATCCCATTGTGATGAGAGAAGATGGTTTGTATAATATTTATATTTTTTTAATTTGTGTTTCAATTTGTGACCTGACTTATGGTCTATCCTGGAAAATATCTCACATGCATTTGAGAAAAATGTGTGCTTTATTGTTATTTGGTAGAGTATTCCTTACATGTTTATTATGACTAGTTATTTTATGGTATTGTTAAAGTCCTCTGTTTTCTTACTTATCTTTTGTCTCACTATTCTATCCATTATTTAAAATAAGTTACTAAAGTCCCCAACTATTTTATGTAGTACTGTCTATTTTTTCCTTACAATTTGCCAATTTTTGCTTCATCTATTTTAATGGTCTCTTAGTAGATACATTAGGTATATAATTGTTATGTATTTTGCTCTACTGAGACCTGTATTAACGTATAATGTCCTTCAGGGTGTCTTATAATATTTTTTTTTAAAACTCTATCTTTCTGATAGTAGTATAGTTACTTCTGCTCTCCTTTGGTTACTATTTGTTTGGACTATTTTCTTTTATCCTTTCGCCTTCAGCCTTTCTGTCTTTGAACCTAAAGTGAGTCTCATAAATAGTCCTAGTATTCGATTCCATTACTGTAGTTTCTGTCTCTTTATTGGAGAGGTTAATACATTTACGCTTAAACTAACTACTTATAAGTAGAGGCTCACTTCTGTCATTTTGCTATTTGCTTTTTATATGATTTATGGGCTTCCCTGGTGGCTCAGATGGTAACGAATCTGCCTGCAATGCAGGAGACCTGGGTTCAATCCCTGGGTTGGGAAGACCCCCTGGAGAAGCGAATGGCTGCCCACTCCAGTAGTCTGGCCTGGAGAATTCCATGGAGAGAGAAGCTAAGTGGGTTATAGTCCATGGGATCACAAAGAGTCAGACAAGACTGAGCAATTAACACTATCTCACTATCTGTCTATGACTTATACTTTTTTTGTCCCTCAGTTTCTATACACCTTTTGTGTTTAGTTAAATTTCTGGCACTGAAATATTTTATTTCCCTAGTCATTTCTTTTCATGGATGTTCAATAATTTCATTGTGGTTACCATAAAAATTACATTTAACATGCTAAAGTATGACTCTAATTTGAACTTATACCAACTTATCTTCAATAACATCTAAAAACTCTGATACTTTGCAATTCTGTTTCATTATGCTAGATGTCACAGAACTACATGTTTATACACTGAGGGCCAAAAACATAAACTAATGATTTTTAATACATTAGCTTCTTTTTAGGAATCAAAATATGGAGTTACAAACCAATGCTACAATAGTACTAGTTTTTAGACAACTACTTGTGAGGCTTTTTTTTAACTTGTCAGTCTCTTAAATGTGGAGTAACAACCATTACAACAATACTAACTTTTATAATTGCCCTGTAATTATCTTTACTGAGATCTTTATTTCTTCATATAGCTTTGAGTTACTGTCTAGTGATTTTTCCTTTCAACCTGTAATATTCCCTTTAACATTTATTGCAGAATTTTGGTAGACATTTTTTTTTTCTCCTTGACCATTTTGAATATATCAGCTCATTACCTTCTCACCTCCAAAGTTTTTGATGAGAAATTTACTAAAAAAAAGTCTTATTGAGGATGAGTTAGTTGTATATTATGAGTTGCTTTCCTTTTGCTGCTTTCAAGATTGTCTCTGTCTTTCAACAGCTTAATTATAGATGTGTTGGTGTGGATCTCTTTGAGTTCAATCTACTTGGTTCTACAGTAGTGTAATTGTGTATGACATGAATTGCATATATATTGCTCATGAATCACATACAATCATACACACACACATACATGGGTGTCTCAAAAATATTAGAGTAGTTAAGTGACTTATCAAAATAAAGGAAGATAAGAAGTAAAACAGATTTGAATCCAACATTTCTAACCTAGCCTTTCTATACTGGAACTGGAGAATCTTGAAATTATATTATCTACCCTTTTGTTCTACGTGATTGTGTTCATACATCATTATCAGCTGATTGATTCTTACTGTTCAAGACTACACATGATCACCTCTACTGTAAAATCTCACACAGTCTCTCATGGTGCTTCTTTCACATAGCTCTGTTAACATTTACCTTGTTATATTCAGTTTGTTTGTAACTCTTACTCCTCACACTGATGTAAAAAAAAAAAAAGTCAGCAAATATTTCTTACTTACTGAGTGTATTCAGCACAGTTCCTGAGACACAACAAGTTCTCAATAAATAGTAAAGCAGAAAGGGCAGGAGTCAGAGCTGAGATGGAAAACATTTGCTTGGTAGTAAAATAGGTTCTAAAGCTCAAAACCACAAAGAAGAGGAAAATGTTAAGAACAGTGATGCCAATCTGACTGGAATAAACAAATTTGGGAAGACAGCATATGGTCTCATGAAATATTTAATTCAGCAGAATTGAGGAATATAGAAATCTAGTGAGTGTCAGAAGAACTGTAATTTATGATTTCAGTCAGTTCAAATCACTATACTTAAGTACTGCCAGGAGGAAAAAACAATAGATATTATGTGATATCCAGACTTTAGTCTCTATGGGTAAAATTATGAGTAGGTTGATTTCGGTCAGTTCTAGGTTGGTTCATTCTGTTACTACAAAATGCACTGCCATGTCATTTTAACTCCTTACCCAACCTTGGAAAAATTCAAATGTAGTCTAGACAACTCCTTAACTGGGCAGTCCTATGAAGAACTGGAGACTGAGCCAGATAATATCTAATCTTTAATGGCTCATCATGAATTTCATTTTCCTCTCAAATATAATACCAGAAGATCCCCGGAGAAGGGATAGGCTACCCACTCCTGTTTTCTTGCCTGGAGAATCGCCATGGAGAGAGGAGCAGGCGGGCTACAGTCCATGGTGTCGCGAAGAGTCAGACACGACTGAGTGACTAGGCACAGGAGAGCTTCCCAGGTGGCGCTAGTGGGAAAGATGTACCTGCAATGAGGGAGACCTGGATTCAATCACTGGGCTGGAAGATCCCTTGGAGAAGGGAATGTCTACCAGCTCCAGTATTCTTGCCTGGGGAATTCCATGGACAGAGGAACCTGGCAGGCTACAGTCCATAGGCTGAGTCAGACGTAACTGAGCAACCATTTCGTATAGTCAGCCACGTATGAGAAAAAGATCTGAAAACGTATTTGTTAGGGGAAAAAAAAAAAGTTTTAAAGAACTTTCTCTTTCTTACTCCAATAGACATAGTCATCAGTTATCCCCAATTATAAAACTACTATGTAAAGCATGTGTGTGTGTTAGTTGCTCAGTTGTATCCAACTCTTTGCGACCCCATGGACTGTGTAGCCTACCAGACTCCTCTGTCCATGGGATTTTCCAGGCAAGAGTACTGGAGTGGGTTGCCAGTGCCTTCTCCAGGATGTAAAGCATAGTAAAATAATTTCATCTATACCTGTCTCACTCTTCTACTTTCCACAGCCCATGTGTAGCAGCTTCTTTCTGCCCAAATTCCAACATTCCTCTTTTAAAATATGAACTATTCAAAACAAGGGTTAATTGTAGATAATTTAAGAGCTCTTTCACTGGAAGTTTCAGCCCATACTTTATATTCTGTTTGTCAGAATTAGATCGTAGCAAGCTTGCTTGGGAAACCCCTGGATGCATTCATTTTAGAACTGCCCCAGAGTCTATAAGTTACAAGTGAAAAACAAGGACTAAAATATTGCTTTCCTTTTTTATTTTTTTGAACCTGTCACTATGGTGGGATTTTCTTTCTTTATAAATAAAAGATTTACTAAGATTTTATTTTTTCCCTTCAGCACTCATAGACAATATGATAATATGATAAATTTTAGGCATGAAGGAAGCTGAGTTCTCTCTCCTCTTTGAGACAAACAAAATAATCCTGAAATTTCTTAAGGTGGTAAAATATGAGTATCCCCATAGTCCAGGAACCACTATCAAAAGCTGAAAAAGTAGATAATATGATTGTGAATTCTGCTTATATTCGAACCAAGTTTGGAGTAGAATCATAAAGTACACATAGCCAATCTCAGCACATAATAAGTGTTTAAAACAATGTAGGCTTTAGTAGTAGCAGTGCTATAAAAGAAAAAATAGAAATGAAAAAAATAATCCCTAAGCTTATTGCTTAGAGGGAACTGTACAAAGGAAAAAAAAAAATGAAGAGAAAGCAAGGACATTATACTGTGAAGGTCAGTTTTAGTTTTACCAGTCATTCCTCTTTGCTAAGGCACTTCTCAGTTTCCTTAGATTTCCAGTGGATTTTTTTGCCCTGACCAGAATAAGTTTGCAGAAGCCAAGTAGTACCTTGAGAATAGACAAGGCTGCCTCTCCTAAATCCCTCAGGTGCTGACTAATTATTTTGATAATCTGAGAAATAGAGTTATAAGTTTTCTGTTTTATCTGATGCCAATTACTGAGAAGAAATGTAAGCTCTAAAAGTATAAATTACCTAAGATCACTCTGTATTCTACCTTCACTATGAATGCTTTCTTCTTGGCTTCCTTCCCTTCTAGTCAAATAAACTCTTCAATGTAGTTTAAATATTTTTAGTTTTTATCAATAGTCTTTTATCATGATTCAGAACCAAGTCAATGACTTTATTGAGTGATACAACTAAAATTCTTAGAGTTGTAAAAATTCTCCTTTAAACCCTCGAATTCCCTAATCCAGTCTCTGGGGAATAACAGGTATTCAAGAAGTGTTGAACAATTAATTAATTAATTCTATAAAGTCAGCTTCAGTTTCAAAACCAGGAATTTTTAAGTTTACTGTTAAAATGAAACTACTATGGCTCACTTTATAAACATAAAAAATTCCAATGAAAGTTAAAGTGAACATTGGATTCTGTTGCCTTTCCTGCTTTAGTACTGAATAGATTACTGGAAACAAAAATCACCATTAATCATCTCATTGAGTTTAACTGAAATAATGTAAATGAAAGTACTTTATAAACCATTATGGTACATACAAATAAGGTATTATTACTAGCCATCTGTTCCACCATATATAGTTTTGATTATGAAAATAAAATTTTACCTTGGAAAAATTTTAAATGGTAAAATCTTATTAAAAGAAGGTATAAAATAGTTTATGTTTAGTTAAATAAGTGATTATAGATTTATCTAGCTATATTTATTTTAGTATTTTAAAAATCAATGTCAAAATTCATGGACTATTTAAGAAGTTATAACCTAATAAGAGATAAAATAAGGTATTAAATTTTCTGTTACCTGAATTAGAAATTTCTAGACTGTCATATGTAAAGGATAAGATTAATCCTTTATTTTATCAAAATGATAAAATTAAATGATGGAAGTCTATGCATTTACTATTATTTGTACACATGCTTTTAAAGATCTCAGTGGAAACTCTCCTATTCCATTCTTTAAAGCTAATCTCAAATAACTCTCTCATGATTAACCTACATATTCATCCACAGCATTACTAATAGAATACAAATGAGATTTACCTTTAATTTCCATAATAATCTGTCTAATTTACATTAAATTTACATAATAACAATCATAATTGAGTAGCATTATAGTAATGGTTATAAAAACAACTGTCATAAATATACACTGATATGAGTTTGAGAGAGACAGAAGCTTTAAGCTATATCCATATTTATTTTATTGTCTTGTTTTACTGGAAATATATTCATGCCACTAACCTCTTGTAATATTTGTATTTAACTTCAACACAGAGCTGTAGGGCAATATTACTTTTTTTTTTTATTTTATTTTGAGGATAATATGATGCATTTGATTATCTGAAAACCAGGAATGAATTTACTAATTTTGCATTTGTGGGAAAGACAAAGTCTGGATAAAATAAAATAAATAATCAACTATTTTTGCTACTACACCACTGTGATGTTCTTTCTTTCTTTTCCTTCTACTTTTTCCAATTCTTCTATTATTGCCTTGCATTAGTTTTGTCTCATCTTTTTACCTGACTTTCTCCCAGAACTGTTCTACTCTGACACTTTTATTCTTTTTGTTTTCCCTGCAGGATGGTTAAATATCTCATTGGTTATGCTAACATGGGCAAAATGAATAGATGGTTTGGCATGTTGTGAGAGGAATCTTTTCTTACACAGGATATATTAATTAGAACTAGTGTCAAATTAAAAGTGAGCTGGACAGAGTTAGATAAGCAAGGATGACTTTGTTCAAGATAATTGCAAAAAGAAAAGAGATGGAATTCAGCTATACTGAAACAAAAAGCAGGAGGCTATTTAACACTGGGATAAGTTACTAGAAAGTACTGAAGGACCTTCGGAAGAGGTGGTCAGGGTGATTAAGTCACCTGAGTCTGCTAATTGATGTTTATCAGTTAGCTCCTGGGCTTCCCGGGTGGTGCAGTGGTGAAGAATCTGCCTACAGTGCAGGCAACTCAGGAGACATGAGTGTGATCCCTGGGTCATAAAGATCCCCTGGAGAAAGAAATGGCAACCGCTCCAGTATTCTTGCCTGGAGAATCCCATGGATGGAGCAGCCTGGTGGGCTACAGTCCATGGGGTTGCAAAGAGTCAGACACGACTGAACTTGAGCAGGCACAGAGTTAGTCGTGTACTTTTCACAGGAGCTGGGAGATAGGGGTGTGATCTGTCTCCGTTATATTTCAAAGGAATGGCTGTCAGTCTCTGGAAAAAGACATTCCTTGTTTGTAAAAGCCTGGGAGAGACTTACATTTTAAACAGGGGAATGCCTTCAGAACAGAGACATCAAAGGTCTAGAGACTGGAAGAAACTTGTCCCAAGTTTAGACAAGCTAAGGGGAATATTAGGCCACCCTGGTTTGGCTAAAACTATAGAAAAGTCCAAAACAACTATAGCTTGCTTAATTTTTTTTAAAGTTCATTTCTTTCTCCCATGAAAGAGTGAAAATTTGCAGTCCAGAGCAAATGGCAGTTTTGTTGTAAGAGGTCTTCACAAACCAGGTTTCTTCCAGATCACCATTACCCTGCTTGCAGTAGGTTCCCGTTTTCTTCATAGTTCAGTAGCACCCCATTTACATTCCAGACAGCAAAATGATAAGGGCAAACGTTTTGTTTTTACTGACTCTTAAGGGAAGTTCCTAGAAACTGCACACCGCTTTATATTCTTTTTGTCAGTCAGTCTGCGCAGTCCAACATTTTGGATAGCTAAGTAACCATCAGTACTTTTCTTCCCAAATATACAACACACCCTCTCCTCAAAGAAATAATTCTATTTGCATACTCATGTTCACCTCACTTCAAAGAATTCACGGAAAAATGACAAGTCAAAACACACCAACATTTAAAATTTTCTCCCCAAACACTATAGTTTTGACAAGCCACAACCTTCTAAGAAAATTCAGGAAACAATGTCACAAAACACATTGCCAAGAAAGAAGGAGGTTGCTTTTTGAACTTGCAATATCTGAGTTTCTGCCCTATGAATGATTCCATTATGCCATTGAAAAAGGTTCAAATTTCACTAACTTAAGCCTATCATTGCTAGTACCGAATTCTTTATCTCTTAGCCTTACATTAAGCCTCTAGTAACATAAAAGTCCAGAATAAAAGGAGCTTAAATAAGAGAGAAATTTATTTCTCACCAGTATAAATGTCAGAAACTTTATAGTTCAGCAGTGTAGAAGTAGTTTAGAGATTCAGAGTATTTCCAGCTCACCTCTCTGTCATCTCTACACTGTGGCTTTGTCTTCATTATTCAAGGCAGCATGCATAGCCCAGAAAACAAGATAGAAGAATCAGCAATAATCCAATAAAAAAAAAAAGGTTAATTTTTAAAAAGATAGAAGAAGAGATAAAAAGAATGTGAGTGGTTGCTCTAGATATCTCTTAAGGAAGTTCCTGGAAATGGCTACAAATCATATATGCTTGCATCCCATCTGGACAGAACTTAGTCACATAGAAACACCTAGCTTTAGGATGTTTGCTTGGATGATATAATCCTTTTTTTTCCCCCCAGGCATACATATGCCTGGCTAAATATGTTATCTTTTAGGAAAAAGAAGAGAAAATTATCTGGGGAAGTGGACAGCTACTGACATAGGGTGATACAGCCAGTGGTCCATTATAGCTTTACTAACAATTTGGGCATCTCTTGGGCAAATTCATTCATTCTTCACCATTTAGTAAATTCTTATAAAATGCAGTCTATAATCAATCTTTGGAGGCATCAGATGCAAGTGAACAGATTTGATGACACATATTTTTAGAGATGAGGAAACATGTTAAGTGACACCCTGAATGCTGCAGTTATTACTGATTTGTGAAACCTGATCTCTCCCTCCATTCTGCCCCTTGCCAATCAGTTCACACCACACCCAGAGAGTTGACAAAAATTCATCTGATGATGTGATTATATCCTTAAATTATCCTTGGAAGGAAGTCCAAATTCTTTAACATATATCACAAGACTCTCAAATTCTGAGCTCTTCTCATGTACCCAGGAACCACATCCTACTCTCTTCTGTCCTTCACTTGCTCCCAAATATATACTCATTATACTGAAGCCCTTAATATAGGAGAAACTTCTCTTACTTCCAAATCATTTTACAAGATGTTCACTTCATGAGATATATTTTTCTTCATCTGGCACTCACATTTCCTTTGTCTAATTTATGCCTACTGTTTTTTCTCATTTTTTTATAAATTGAGCTATAATGAGCATATAATAAACGGCATAATGTTTACTAATCTTAAGTGTACAGTTTGATCATTTTTTTGCATTCATATATACCTGCATAACCACCAGCCAGATTAGACTATAAAATGTTTCTATTACTTGAAAAGCACTCCTGCCCCTTCCTGACTAATAGCTATCCCCCTACCTTCAAGGAAATAATTTCATGACTTCTATCACCAGTAAGGGCTTCCCAGGAGACTTCGGGGGTAAACAATTCACCTGCCAATGCAGAAGACATAAGAGATGCGGGTTTGATCCCTGGGTCAGGAAGATCCCCTGGAGTAGGAAATGGCAACCCACATCGGTATCCTTGCCTAGAGAATCCTGTGGACAGAGGAGCCTGGTGGGCTATAGTCCATGGGGTCACAAAGAGTCAGACACAACTGAAGTGATTTAGCACACATGCACACACATCGCCATTAAAGGGTGTAATAACTTTGTGGAGTGTCACTTGGTTAAGTTAAACTACGTTCCCCAAAACTCAGTTTTTAGTATGTTTCCAGAAAGTTGGACCACAAGAGATATTCTCACCTGGGAGGTAGAGGAGAGAAAGGATGCAATGGCCATTCTGTAGCATATAACACCTCTTCCCAGCACTACTCTTAGTTTTGCTGTGAAGGGGTTTTGCAGATACAATTAAAATGCATAAGCAGTTGACTTTATATTAGGCAGATTACCCTGGGTCAGTCTGACTTATTTAATTTCTTTAAAAGAGAATTTAGACCTTTCCAGAGGGGTAGAAACTCCCATCTCTAGATAGTAGATAAACTTCAGACCCCGCCTATGGGATTCCAGCTTGCTCCTGATCCCTTGTGACTGTTGTCCTTGCATAGCTAACATCTACAACTGTATTTAAGTCAATTATGTGTGGTTGCTTGCTCAGTCACTCAGTAATATCCAACTCTTTGTGATCCCATGGACTGTAGCCCACCGAGCTCCTCTGTCCATGGAGTTTTCTAGGCAAGAATACTGGAGCAAGTTGCCATTCCTACTTAAGGGACTATTCCCAACCCAGGGATCCAACCCGCATTTCTGGCACCTCCCACATTGACATGCGGATTCTTTACCACGGAGCCACCTGGGAAGTCCATACACACACCCGCATAACATGTAATTTGTTATACACATTATATATATTACATATTTATTTGTTTGCTTTATTATATATATGTATATAAACTATTTTCTTCTGGTTAGTCATAACTAGTCAAAATTTTTCTCAATCATTTTAGCATATAAATAGAATCATACAGTATATACTAAAGAGACAAAAGTGTTTCTGGCCTCTTTTTCTGAACATAACATCTTTGAGACTCATGTTTGTCAAGTTTATCAGTGGTAAATTCACTTTTATGTCTGAGTTTTATTCCATTGTATGGATTCAATACAATAACACAATTATCCTTGTGCTCTCCTTTGGCTGGACACTTGGTTTCTTTCTAGGTTTTAAAATATAAATAAAGCTGCTATGTGTAATATGAAGTATTTGTTAAACATGTTGTCATATGTTGAGTCCTGGATATTTATCTAGGAATAGAATTGCTAGGTCATGATATAGAAATATATTAAACTCTGTAGTTACTACTGAACAGAATTTCAAAGTGGATGTTCATATTGTACTCCTACCAGCAGTGCTTATGATTTCTCTTTCAAATTGATCTAATCTATATCCTTCCCAAAACTTGGAACTTTTTCTTCTTTTTTTTCTTTGCCAATCTCAGTGGATAGTCATTGGGATCTCATTGTGTTTTTACTTTGCATTTTCCTGGTAAGTTTTATAGTTGCACACATTTCCATATGCGTTTTGGAATCTTAATTCCTTTTTTGAATCAAAGAATTAAATCTGTCTCTGCTTTTTCTGGGCTTCCAAGGTGGCTCAGTGGTAAATAATCTGCCTGCCAATCAGGAAATGCAGCTTCAGTCCCTGGGTTGGGAAGATTCCCTGGAGGAGATGGCACCTCACTCCAGTATGTTTGCCTGGGAAATCCCAGGATAGAGGACCCTGGTGGACTACAGTCCGTGGGGTTGCAGAAGAGTTGGCTATGACCTAGCAACTAAACAACAACAGCACTTTCTTTTCATTGTGTTTTTTTCTTTCCCTTATTAATTTGAAGGTGCAATTTTTGTATTTCCAACAGGTGTCTTTTGTTGAGTATATGTTTTGAATATAGTCTCTCAGTCTATAGTTTGCCATTTTCCTCCTTTTAGTGGTGTCCTTTCATAAACAGATTACTTTTATTTTAGTAAAGTTCAATTTACTGATTATTTTCTATTATATTTAATGACTTTGATGCATATTAAAGAAATAATTTCCTACCATAAAATAATTTCCCTGTTTTTTTCTGAGAGGCTTTACTAATTTGCCTTTCACATTTAGGCTTATGATTCCTCTCAGATTGTTTATTTTGTTTAGGATGAGTGGCAAGAAAAAAGTTCATTTCTTCTTACACAGACATTTAATGAAAGCAATGCCGCTTATTAAAGAGCCTGCTGCATTGGCACCTTATCGAAAATAAATAACCATATATGTGTGTGTCTATTTCTGAACTTTTTTCTTCTGTTCAATTTGTCAGTTTTTGTGTCCTCATAATTTCACAATGTCTTAAGTAAGGTAGCTTTGCCGCATGTTCTGAAATCTGATAGTAAGGAACGCGGACCAGCGGGACTGTCCGAGGCCCGTAAGTCCTGGGGGGGCGCGGGCAGCCTGTGACGTGAGACCCAGTCCCTGGGCTGGTGCCTGCCCCCTAGTGGGCAGGCCGGGTGCTGCGCCACGCGGTGTGCGCGCCTTGGTCCGGGGTCGGCTGCGGGCTCACCGGCTCCTGCGGCAACAAGCCTGCTGATGGGCTGGGCTGAGTCCTCGCCCAGCTAGCTGCTTGCTTGGGGCGTTCTAAGCCGGGTGCTGACTGCAGGGCCATGTCCCCACACTAACGAGCCCCAGGGAGGATTCCAAAATGGTGCTTGCCAGCACCTGTCTCCTCACGGTGCAATGAGCCCCCTAACCTAGCTTCTGCCTGCATCTCTCTCCAGAAGGAATCCCAGTTGTCTCCTATCTTTCCAGGAGGCTCTCCAAGATCAGCAAGTTGTTCTGACACAAGCTCCTTTCTAATGACTGCTGCTCTTCTGCATGGGGGAGCCTGTGAGACTTTGGCTGTGCCGTTTAAGAGTGGGTGTTTATTTCACACAGCCCCCTGCCTCTCTCAGAAGGGACCTCCTTTAGTCTTCATAGCCAAATATTCTAGGAGCTCATCTTTCCCAGTGCAGAACCTCTGGGCTGAGGAAACATGCCCGGAGGGCTGAGACTCCTTGCTTCTTGGAGAGAACCTCTGCAGTTGTAATTATCCTCACTTTTATGGGTCACCTACCTAGCATATTGGTCCTGGCTACCATGTCTCCACCTCTGCAACCTGTCTGCTTGTGGTTCCTCCTTTATCTCTTTAGTTGTAGTAGATCTCTTCTACCAGTCTTCAGGTCTTTCTCCTTGATTGTTACTCCATAAATATTTATAGCTGCGATTCTCTTTGATCATGGGAGGAGTTAAGCTCAGGACCTTTCTACTCTGCCATCTTAGCCACTTCCCCTCTACAAACTCTTTATTAAAAATATATATATATATTTATTGTTCGCTTGTTTGTTTATTTATATTTTTGGCTATGCTGTTTCTTTGTTGCTGTGCATGGGCTTTCTCTAGTTGCAGCAAATGGTGGTGGGGGGGGGACCCTTCATTGTGATGTGCGGGCTTCTCATTACAGTGGTTTCTCTTGTAGTGGAGCACAGAATCTAAAGCCTGCGGGCTTCAGTTGCACTGTATGGGCTTAGCTGCCTTGTAGCATGTGGAATCTTTGCAGACCAGGTATTGAACCCATGTCCCCTGCATTGGCAGATTGTTAACCAGCAGACCACCAGGGAAGTCTCCCCTCCACAAAGCTTTTATACCGATTCCAAAACATACGGTATCTAATTTCCTTGAGTTCAGATCAGTCGTTCAGTTGTATCCAACTCTGTGACCACATAGACTGCAGCACGCCAGGCTTCCCTGTCCATCACTAACTCCTGGAGATTGCTCAAACTAATGTCCATTGTGTTGGTGATACCATCCAACCATCCCATCCTCTGTCATCCCCTCTCCTCCCGCCTTCTATTTTTCTCAGCATCAGGGTCTTTTCAAATGAGTCAATTCATCGGATCAGGTGGCCAAAGTATTGGAGTTTCAGCTTCAGCATCTGTCTTTCCAATGAATATTCATGATTGATCTCCTTTAGGATGGACTGGTTGTGTCTCCTTGCAGTCCAAGGGACTGTCAAGAGTCTTCTCCAACACCAAGGATCAAAAGTATCAATTCTTCAGTGCTCAGCTTTATTTATAGTCCAACTCTCACATCCATACATGGCTACTGGAAAAACTGTAGCTTTGACTAGATGGACTTTGTTGGCAAAGTAATGACTCTGCATTTTAATATGCTGTCTAGGTTGGTCATAGATTTTCTTCCAAGGAACACGTGGAAGGAGCCATTTCATGGCTGCAGTGACCATCTACAGTGATTTTGGAGCCCAAGAAAATAAAGTCTCTCACTATTTCCATTGTTTCCCCATCTGTTTGCCATGAAGTGATGGGAACAGATGCCATGATCTTAGTTTTCTGAATGTTGAGTTTTAAGCCAGCTTTTTCACTCTCCTCTTTCACTTTCATCAAGAGGCCCTTTAGTTCCTCTTCACTTTATGCCATAAGGGTGGGTGTTATCTGCATATCTGAGGTTATTGATATTTCTCCCAGCAATCTTGATTCCAGCTTGTGCTTCATCCAGTCCAGCATTTCTCATGATGTACTCTGCATATAAGTTAAATAAGCAGGGTGACAATATACAGCCTTGACGTACACCTTTCCCAATTTGAAACCAGCCCGTTGTTCCATGTCTGGTTCTAACTGTTGCTTCTTGAGCTGCATACAGATTTCTCAGGAGGCAGGTATTCCCATCTCTTTAAGAATTTTCCACAGTTTGTTGTGATCCACACAGTCAAAGGCCTTGGCCTAATCAATAAAGCAGAAGTAGATGTTTTTGCTGGAACTCTCTTGCTTTTTCAATGACCCAACGGGGGTAGGCAGTTTGATCTCTGGTTTGTCTGCCTTTTCTAAATCCAACTTGAACACTATATTTAGAGACTTGCTTCTAATAAATAAAATACTAGAATGTAGTAGAAATGACACTATGGGATTCTGAGGTTGACTCGAAAAGCAATGAAACTTCAGTCAGTCTCTTTGTCTCTGTCTCTGTCTGTCTCTCTGAGAATGCGCGTCTTTGAAATCAAGTCATCATACTGTGAGGAAACCAGGCTGCAGGGAGGGACTATGTGTACATATTACTTTTGGTAGGCCAAGCTCAAGTCCCAGCCAACAGCTCACATCATCTGTGGGGAGCAAACCTTTACATGATTCCAGCTTTTGACCATGCCAGCGGATGTTAAGCGGAACAGAAATGAGCCACCCTTACCTACATCTGCCCAAGTTGCAGATTAGGAAGCAAAATAAATGCTGTTTTTGTTCTTTGTGTTGCAATGTTTTAGAGGTAATTTATTTTACAAACAGATAGATAACTAGCCAGTTAAAATGTACATATGCTTTTCAGAAGCATCTAAGACAATATTGAATATTGTTTTATTGATACATATGTGTGGTAATAATACATCAGTGTGGAAGGGAATGATAAACTGGGAGTTCAATATTGTGGGGATTTGTTGAGAGAAAGGAAAAGGCATGGGCTTGTGAGTTTACAGGGAGGCAAAAGGTATTTTTTAAAGAAAATACATGATCTAAAAAAGTTGAAATTTCATAGACTTTGTGGTGGGGATATGAGTTTTTGTTATTCTATACATTTCAATATTATTGCATTGTGTCCTAATAAGAAAAATAATTAGTTACCTGAAATTAAAAAAAAAAAAAAGCTTACATTTCACAGAGACAGCAGTGCAATGAAAAGACTAGGTTTGGAATTAGACAACTTGGTTTTTGACTTAATGAGATTTTGTGGATGCTCTTCACTCACCACCAATAACTACGTTAAAGATAAACACTGGGATCAAACAGGTATCAAAAAGGGTCCTATGTTTCATTATTGATCAAACTAGGACACACAGCCTAACAGAGACTTGTATTTCTATCTGCCTCTGGGCCTCAGGACTCCAGTCCCTGACTCCCTCCATGTCACTGGCTGGATAAAAATGGAACCAACTAAAAAGACCTACTTGGAAGGCTTACTTCATGGAGTTTCATAACTAACACTGTTTGATTTTTGGCTCTGCCATTTGCTGGTTTTGTGACCTTATTTAAACTGTCTAAGCTTGAGCTTCCAAGTTTAGAAATTCAGGCTATTTACATCTACCTTGCAGGGTTTTATGAGGATTATAGATAAGGTGCTTATTGTTTAGGAGAGTGCCTAGTATGATCACAAACACCCAATAACAAACAGTAGTTCTTAATACTGAAGATAATCCTTCTTGGAACAATTCTTAAGTTCTTTGAATCCTTGTCAAATCAGAAGGATATCTATTTATCTTTCAGATGATTATTTTAAACTGATTCCAGATGCATATATGTGTTCAAAGTAAATGGACATTACAAGTACATAGATGACACAGAAATTACTTAAATAATACATTTCTATAAGCTCCAGAAATATTATTTGTTGTGATTTTAACACAAGCTAGATAGCCCAGTATGATTGGCTTGACTTAAAATTATACATTACCCAATTAACTATTTAAAATTTTTTCATACTTATTTAGAATAAACATGAAAATAGATCACTCATGGCTTGGGAACATAAAAGTTGCTGGAATATAGTTGGGGTAAAAAGAGAAGATGATGGCTTCTATGGATACACACTAGGGCAGTTTTAGGATGAGCAGCCTTACCAAGAAGAATAATCTGCCAAGTGACAAGGTAAAAGTGAATTGTTTCCTAACAAAAGAACATCTACTCAATCTCCTTCTCAGCCTCAGGCTAAAGGAGAATTTTTGCTATTTCTTTGGTAAGAAAAGGGAAGCAACTTTTAGTGAAAAGATTATGAACTTTATAGTGATAGACAGAGACTTCCCTGGTGGCTCAGCTGGTAAAGAATCCACCTGTCGTGCGGGAGACCTGGGTTCGATCCCTGGGTTGGGAAGATCCCCTGGAGAAGGGAAAGGCTACCCACTCCAGTATTCTGGCCTGGAGAATTCCATGGACTGTATAGTCCATGGGGTCGCAAAGAGTCACACGGGACTGAGAGATTTTCACTTTCTTTAAGTACAATCTTATCACTTCCCAAGGAAAGCAATGCCCACCTCACAATATTATTTTAGAAATTAAATGAAACAATACATGTAAAAATATACAGTAAGACATTGCTGCTCAATAAACACTGGTTCAGTTTACTCTTCCCATAAATTTTAAGGACAGTACTGTATGCTCAGTTCACGTTCAAAAGAAAGGGAAGTGTTATATGAGGCATGGCTACAAATTCTCCAGGTTTGGGTTAGTGCTAGGATGACTAAACTATACACAAGAATATTAACCTCTCTGATCTGAAAATTCATAAAACAGAACAAACAAAACAGTACTATTTCCCCACCAAATTAGAAGGAAATTTTCTGGGTACTTCCTGGGAATTTGGAGGAACATTTACAGAGAGGGCGGACAATACACTAAACTGAAAAATAGAGGCCTGTAATAATAACCAACACAGAGAAGACAGTTGGGCACAAGCCTGCCGCTGTGAGCAGCTCCCTGGACGCAGAGGCCGCCTTAGGTGGCATATGCCTCACGCACCCTTTCATTCTGCTGAAAACAAGGTCAGCGCACCGAGTCTGCGGAACAGTTCTGCCAGCAAAGTGATGTCCAACACACACTTTGCAATGAAGAGATCCCTCCCCCAGGAACTGTTAAGTTTCTCTAGGAAATGCTCAATGAGAGAAATTATGAAATGTGGGTTGATGATAATTAGTCTTTGAACTTTTTCACACCAGAGGGAAAAGCTGTTGATTTTCAATTTGCCCTCTGGAAAAATGTTTGTAGTTTCCCAAGTGGAAAATTTGAAAGTACTGAGATTCACTGAATTTCAAAGTAAAATTGTTATACTTCTTCATTGAGAGGTTTCATAACAATAAGGAAAACATGGAGAAATTATTCTCTAAATATATCTATTCTATATCTGTATTATCTATATCCAGAGATAAAACATGAGATAGAATCCTAAGAAACAAAAAAAAGTCTAGTGTAGATAAAAATTCATAATGAGTATGCCATTCTACTTTGGAAAAATGGACCGGAAGTATTATGGAACAAAGAAAGGAAAAGACTCGAATTAAGCAGTAAAATACCAAGAGATTAGCAGACTGAAAAGAGGAGAGGAAGCAGAAGATGTGAACCAACAGGACCTACTTTACAGATCAGCTGAATTAAATCAACTATAATAATATGACACATCTCTAGAACAATGCATCATTGTATGTGCAGCTCAGCTCTCTGTGTCCCTCTGTTGTTTGTGATAAGAGCCATCATCCTATTTTCTATTGTTCTTTAAAAGATAAACAGAGCTAGGACCAGAAGCAACATTACCAAAGAGACTGCCAAAATGTGCCGATAACAACTAGGATGTTTCATAGCTGTCACATTAAACTGCCTTTACACAAATAATCCAAAACAAACAGATAGGCAGCATCTTGTTACGCCTGCACCATGGAATTTTGGACGAATATTGTTGCTATATCTGGCAATGCATAAAACATAGAATCTGTTGAAGAAGTTCTGATATCTCCATTCAGAGATATCAGTACTTTTTAATTTTCCATTTATTCTTTCATAACATTTATGTTGGGGATCAGCACCTCTCTTTCCCTCCAAAAGAGCTCAGAGTTAGCCTTTTAGTCAGGTATAGAATGAGAAATAACCAGGAGTCAAAACATGAGGAAATTAAAGCCAGCTTTTCCATTTTATTTCTAACTTTGGTGTGAAGTAAAATAGCCATGATATCGTCAATGGAATAGGCATTGTTTCGTTTCGATGATGTTGTGTTTTGTTGTACGACTGTCAGAAATGATGCCGAGGAAAATAGCTGTAATCCACAAAAATGATAGTTACATACCTGAAAAAGCTTCCAAATGGATTCTGCAGTCTTACAAATTTGTCATAGTTTAAACAGATATTGTCATAAAAAAAAACAAAAACTGCTACTTTTTATGAGCTAGAATAACATTTTTAAATGAAATGTAAACTTCTAGAAGGCAAGATTGCTACTCTTCATTCTTTCCTTTTTCTCTGTATGGCATTTTTCTCCCCACCTATAAGGAGCACAAAGACAAGAAATGCTTGACAGAACTAATTCTTATAACTTTAAGTATTAGCTTTGGAGAACCAGAGTGTCCCCAAATCACTTTTTATTGCTGTTCCCAAATATTAAATGTTATCTTACCTTCCACTCTTTTTGTTCCCACCAAGCTTTTCTCATTTTACACCTTTGCTTCCTTCTCTTTTACTGTCTCTTTCTAACTGTGCCTTTCTATGATAAAAACAATGGCACCAATGACTGTTCTGTTTTCTCATGGCACTCATAGCTAACGGGGTTACTGACCACTGTCCTATTTCCTAGGAAACAAGAAAGTGATGCTGAATTGAGTTAGCTTCAGTTGAAAATGTGCACATTAACCCCTGGCCAGAGTGCAGGTGAAACAAAAGCTATTGCTAAAAATAGTTCCTTTTTCACTTTTTGTGTCATTCTCCATTTTTAATAAATTAGAGAAAACCTAGTCATTGATATCAGTTCTCTAATTCACTTTATGACATTATTATTTATTGGTTTAAATTTAACATATGACTAAATAAATTCATTTTTTCTTAAAACATAGTATTTAAAAACAGGTAAATGTATGTATTGATTCCCTTGTTAGAAACCCTTTATCATTTGAAGCAAAACACTGTACTATTTTTTTCTCCTCTCACTCCAATAGCTTATATGGAGCTGTATATTAAACTAGGTCTGTCTAGAGCCTTGAATAGTCCACCTACTAACATATTTCTATAAGGAAGAAAAGTACAAAGTTTTTCAGAAAATAAGGATTTTTTTTCTGAATTCAGTGTTTCTTGG
Source organism: Cervus elaphus (assembly GCF_910594005.1). Classification (NCBI taxonomy): domain Eukaryota; kingdom Metazoa; phylum Chordata; class Mammalia; order Artiodactyla; family Cervidae; genus Cervus; species Cervus elaphus. Next base: position 4,348,168 of record NC_057817.1, on the reverse strand, counting down.
CAAAAGGGAGATGTATAAGCATTCATCGATATAAAGTACAAAATGAGGATTTAATTGAAGTCATCAAGAATGCACTTTGTAGAGCTCTCTTCTAGCATCCCTTGACTTTTAGACATTGATTAAATAAGAAGAAACTTTGAAAGGGGTGAAATCTCTGACACATTTGATATACTCAAGTTTTAAGGAAACTATTTTAGATAAAACGAGAACTCTTGCAGATCCTGGCCCACTTTTAGAGACACATTAAAACCCTAAGCTTTTGTTATTTCTAAAATAGGCAGTTAAGTGATTTTTCTTTTCTCTTTTTCTTTCCTTTCTGCCTGAATGGACCCCCATCTAAACACCAAAATAGGTTTGCAAGGGCATTTCTAGAAAAAAATGGAAATCATTTACACATTTCCTCACTCTTTTTACTTATAAAATCGATTTTTTCTTAAATTATAGGTTTATATGCATTAAGATTCTACTTGATCAAACAAGTATTATAAAAAAACACCAATCATATAGACTAAGTTTTTGGATGCAAATCAAATACATGAAATTCTGAACTGCACATTTCCTCTGATATTGGTACAGGTTTGTGGAGATTACATACTTGTTTGGATATAGCAGTGAGAAACAAAACCATGCTGATCATGGGGAAGAGGTCATTATTCTGTTGCACTAAATTCACCTTATGTTCCACTTCTCTGCATTACTGACAATAGGTTTTTTTAGTCCAACTGTGATAATACTTTTTCTGTGAATACACACTTTCCCGTATGAAAGTCACAACAGGCACCTGAGTTGTAATAGCTTAGAAAAAGAAACTATGTACATATATGCAATTCATACACAACCAGGAAAGAAAATGTGGATGATCACACACAGATTATAATGTCATGCACATTTGCCAGAATTAATTTTTCCTTTCCTTCCTCTGACAATATCAGTTCAATTCAGTCAGTTGAGTTCAGTCACTCAGTCATGTCCGAATCTTTGCAGTCCCATGGACTGCAGCACGCCAGGCCCCCTTGTCCATCACCAACTCCCGGAGCTCACCCAAGCTCATGTCCATTGAGTCCGTGATGCCATCCAACCATCTCATCCTCTGTCGTCCCCTTCTCCTCCTACCCTCAACCTATTCCAGCATCAGGGTCTTTTCAAATGAGTCAGCTCTTTGCATCAGGTGGCCAAAGTATTGGAGGTTCAGCTTCAGCATCAGTCCTTCCAATGAACACCCAGGACTGATCTCCTTTAGGATGGACTGGTTGGATCTCCTTGCAGTCCAAGGGACTCTCAAGAGTCTTCTCCTACACCACAGTTCAAAAGCATCAGTTCTTTTGTGCTCAGCTTTCTTTATAGTCCAAATCTCACATCCATACATGACTACTGGAAAAACCATAGCCTTGACCAGACGGACCTTTGTTGGCAAAGTAATGTCTCTGCTTTTTAATATGCTGTTTAGGTTGGTCATAACTTTCCTTCCAAGGAGCAAGTGTCTTTTAATTTCATGGCTGCAGTTACCATCTGCAGTGATTTTGGAGCCCAGAAAATTAAAGTCAGCCACGGTTTCCACGGTTTCCCCATCTATTTCCCATGAGGTGATGGGACCAGATGCCATGATCTGAGTTTTCTGAACGTTGAGCTTTAAGCCAACTTTTTCACTCTCTTCTTTCACTTTCATCAATAGGCTCTTTAGTTCTTTTTCACTTTCTGCCATAAGGGTGGTGTCATCTGTACATCTGAGGTTATTGATATTTCTCCCGGCAATCTTGATTCTAGCTTGTGCTTCCTCCAGCCCAATGTTTCTCATGATGTATTCTGCACATAAATTAAATAACCTGGGTGACAATATACAGCCTTGACGTACTCATTTCCCAGATTTGGAACCAGTCTGTTGTTTCATGTCCAGATCTAACTGGTGCTTCTTAACCTGTATACAGGTTTTTCAAGAGGCAGGTTAAGTGGTCTGGTATTCCCATCTCTTTCATAATTGTCCACAGTTTATTGTGATCCACACTGTCAAAGGCTTTGGCATAGTCAACAAAGCAGAAATAGATGTTTTTCTGGAACTCTCTTGCTTTTTTGATGATTCATCAGATGTTGGCAATTTGATCTCTGGTTCCTCTGCCTTTTCTAAAACCAGCTTGAGCATCTGGAAGTTCACCATTCACATATTGCTAAAGCCTGGCTGGAGAATTTTGAGCATTACTTTACTAGCGTATGAGATGAGTGCAATTGTGAGGTACTTTGAGCATTCTTTGGCATTACCTTTCTTTAGGATTTTAACGAAAACTGACCTTTTCCAGTCCTGTGGCCACTGCTGAGTTTTCCAAATTTGCTGACATTGAATGCAGCACTTTCACAGCATCATTTTTTAGAATTTGAGATAGCTCAACTGGAATTCCATCGCCTCCACTAGCTTTGTTCATAGCTTCCTAATGTTCACCTGGCTTCACATTCCAGAATGTCTGGCTCTAGGTGAGTGGGAGTGATCACACCTTCATGATTATCTGGGTCATCAAGATGTTTTCTGTGTAGTTCTTCTGTGTATTCTTGCCACCTCTTCTTAATACCTTCTGCTTCTGTTAAGTCCATACCATTTTTGTCCTTTATTGAGCCCTTCTTTGCATGAAATGTTCCCTTGGTATCTCTAATTTTCTTGAAGAGATCTCTAGTCTTTCCCATTCTGTTGTTTTCCTCTATTGCTTTGCATTGATCGCCAAGGAAGGCTTTCTTATCTCTCCTTGCTATTCTTTGGAACTCTTCATTCAAATAGGAATATCTTTCCTTTTCTCCTTTGCTTTTCATTTTTCTTCTTTTCACAGCTATTTGTAAGGCCTCCTCAGACAGCCATTTTGCATTTTTGCATTTCTTTTTCTTGGGGATGGTCTTGATTCCTGTCTCCTGTACAATGTCACAAACCTCCCATCAGGCACTCTGTCTATCAGATCTAGTCTCTTAAATCGATTTCTTACTTCCACTGTACAGTCATAAGGGATTTAATTTAGGTCATACATTAATGGTCTAGTGGTTTTCCCCACTTTCTTAAATTTAAGTTTGAATTTGGCAGTAAGGAGTTCATGTAGCTTGACTAACATAACGTCACCAAAACTTTCAGAGGTAAAGGAAGCCAGTAACTAAAAGTTGAACTTTCGTAAACTGAATATTATTAGAATAGCATTGTTAAAACTGGCAACATAAATGAATACAATGTATTAGCCATTCACATTCATAAGGAAAAAAATAATCATTTCACATTGAGAAATATCCAATGTCCAATAATGCAAAAACTGTTCTTACTTGTCATGACTGCTATCAAGGTCAATAAAACTAACTTTCACCTCCTTTTCTCAAGTAAGATAAGTTTGGGAAGCATTTCTCTGATAGATTTACACATATACTGTTTATATTAAAATAACATATTTGATAAAAAGAAGTGATTAGCCAGTCGATTAATTAAACAAAAATTCTTAGGTCATTAGTAAACCAACTTATTTTAGCCTTAAATAAAGTATTACTAGATTTAGTTTTCTGTTTCATTTTTTTAATATGTCTAAGTATCGAGATGTAGTCACTTGATAATCCCTGGGTATAGGAAATTATGAACAAGGGTCTCCATTTTTGGAAAAGTGCAAAAGAGTATTAATTAGTACAGACACAGTTCATAGAGTTGCTGGGAGGGCTGAAGAAATATTCTTTGGCTAAGCTTCTAAAAATGACTTTTAATAGCTCAGTGACACGAACCACAAGGAGGTTCACTCTCATGATCAGTGCCAACAGTGGATGCCTCAGACATACCCTTTCCCCTTTCATGACTTGGACACAGACCACAGAGCATATGACTGTATCTAACAGATCCAAATCACATGTGGGATTGTAGCCACAGGGAAACTGAGAGTAGTAAATGGAGTATCTCTAGCTTCTACCTCCCAGAAAAACAGAATTAGGATGGGTTTTTGAGAGAACTGATACACTCCTTCATTTGTTGTATTTAGAAACCAATCTGTTTAAATGTTTATGAGAAAAGACACAGTAGACTAAGATTTAACCCCAAGGAAGACAGTTGAGCTATTTCAAATCCTAAAAGATGATGCTGTGAAAGTGCTACACTCAGTATGCCAGAAAATTTGGAAAACTCAGCTGTGGCCACAGGAGTGGAAAAGGTCAGTTTTCATTCCATTCCCAAAGAAAGATAATGCCAAAGAGTGTTCAAACTACCACACAATTGCACTCATCTCACACACTAGCAAAGAATTGCTCAAAATTCTCCAAGCCAGGCTTCAACAGTACATGAATCATGAACTTCCAGATGTTCAAGCTGGATTTAGAAAAGGCAGAGGAACCAGAGATCAAATTGCCAACATCCATTAGGTCATTTAAAAGCAAGAGAGTTCCAGAAAGAAAGTCTACTTCTGCTTTATAGAATAAACAAAAGCCTTTGCCTGTGTGGATCACAACAAACTGTGGAAAATTCTGAAAGAGATGGAAATGCCAGACCACCTGACCTGCATCCTGAGAAATCTGTATGCAGGTCAGGAAGCAACAGTTAGAACTGGACATGGAACCACAGACTGGTGTTTCCATCTGGGAAATGAGTATGTCTAGGCTGTATATTGTCACTCTGCTTATTTAACTTACATGCAGAGTACATCATGCAAAATGCCAGACTGGAAGAAGCACAGGGTGGAATCAAGATTGCCAGGAGAAATATCAGTAACCTCAGATATGCAGATGGCACCACCCTTATGGCAGAAAGTGAAGAAGAACCAAGGAGCCTCTTGATGAACAAGAAAGAGGAGAGTGAAAAAGTTGGCTTAAAGCTCAACATTCAGAAAACTAAGATCATGGCGTCTGGTCCCATCTCTTCATGGCAAACAGATGGGGAAACAGTGAGAGACTTTATTTTCTTGGGCTCAAAAATCACTGCGGATGGTGACTGCAACCATGAAATGAAAAGACACATGCTCCTTGGAAGGAAAGTTATGACCAACCTAAACAGCATATTAAAAAGCAGAGAGATTACTTTGTCAACAAAGGTTCGTCTAGTCAAGGCTATGGTTTTTCCAGTGGTCATATGGATGTGAGGGTTGGACTATAAAGAAAGCTGAGCACCAAAGAACTGATGCTTTTGAACTGTGGTGTTGGAGAAGACTCTTGAGAGTCCCTTGGACTGCAAGGAGATCCAACCAATCTATCCAAAAGGAAATCAGTCCTGAATGTTCATTGGAAGGACTGATGCTAAAGCTAAAACGCCAATACTTTGGCCACCTGACGCAAAGAACTGTCTCATTGCAAAAGACCCCGATGCTGGGAAAGATTGAAGGCAAGAGGAGAAGGGGATGACAGAGGATGAGATGGTTGGATGGCATCACCGACTCATTGGACATGAGTTTGAGTAAACTCTGAGAGTTGGTGATGGACAGGGAGGCCTGGCCTGCTGCAGTCCATGGGGTTGCATAGAGTTGAACACGACTGAGTGAATGAACTGAACCGAACAGAAGGCAATTTTATTTTCTCATGAAGCACTGTAATATACTATAAAAGAATTCCATTTCTACATGATTTCCAGCTAAAAATAATGTATAAATCATCAGAAATCCATCACCATTTATTGAAGAAAAAAACCCTAATATTGCTGATGTTCCTGTTTAGTGATGGAGAGTTACAATTGTCATTTTCATCTGTTAAATAAAAAAGGTGAATGAAGTTCATGAGATAGATCATTAGCTAATCTATAATCAGTTGTAATCTTATTTACTTATTTTCATTTTTATTGAGGTATAACTGAGAAATGAGTGACTCCCAGATGGCTCAGTGGGTAAAGAATCTGCTTACATTGCAAGAGACATAGGAGATGTCTGAATTCAATCCCTGGGTTGAGAAAATCCCCTGGAGGAGGGCATGGCAACCCACTCCAGTATTCTTACCTGGAGAATCCCATGGACAGAGGAGCCTAGCAGGCTATAGTCCATAGGGATGCAAAGAGCTAGACACAACTGAAATGACTGAGCATGCACGCACACAACTGATAAATAAAATTGCAAGATATTTAAAGTGTACAACATAATGACTTGATACTCATACATTATGTTATGAAAAAGTTCCCCCATCAAGTTAACATCTCATACATTTATTTTTTGTGGGTGTGAGAACATTTAACTACTTCTCTATTAGCAAATTTCAGTTATACAACACAGTGTTATCAACCTTAGTCAATACTGTTGAGTCCTACCCCAAGGCCACAGAAGCAGAGTGGGGGTCACCTTTCTTAACCATTGTAAAAGCCCCCTGATCATCACCAGCAGGCTTTCTGACCCCAGATTAGGCAAGAATGCCCACCCCAGTAGTCACCCTTAACCAATCACCTAATGTGCCTTAACCTATCATCTAATGCCAATCCAGCAGGAATTTTCTTTATCTTGAGACTATAAAAATTGGCCACTAACCCATGAAAACTGTTAACTCCCTGTTATGTCAGGAGTGGCACTTGCAGTGTCCACATTATCTTTGCTCTTTGTTCTTAATAAACTTAACTCCTTTCTGCAATACTCTGTGTCTGGAAATTCTTTTCCGATCATCTCTCACACTGCCTCAACAACCATGTTTTACATTATAGTTTCAGATTTTATTGATCTTATAACTGAAAGCTTGTACTCTTATCAACTTCTTAATTCTACGGCCCCTGGTAACCTCTTTTCAGCTCTGTTTCTATAAACTCAATTTTTTTTTAATTTTTTTAGACTTTCACATCTAAGTGATATTGCACAGTATTTTCTTTTCCATCTGACTCTTACTTATTTCACTTAGCATAATGACCTCCAGGTTCCTTGTTGTTGCAGGAGGATCATGGATAGTTAGATTTATTTTTCTTTTACCCAGACACAGCTGAAATGGCCCTTTTGGGTTTTCTTTTCACGAGATGCCCTCTTAGATTTCATCTGCAGCCTACCCCATCATAATTCCACAGCCTCCACAATTTTAAAATTGAAGATATGAACAATAAGGTTTGGTGGAAAATTCGTGATCAAAAAAGATCTTTGACAACCATATATCTATCTTTCAAGATTCCCATTTTTATAGCATTTCAGCTCTTTATAGTCAATTTCTCCTCAGCTCAGTGATATGTTTTAATAGTGTCTTCTAGTTTGTTTTTTTTTTTCTCCCAGAGAGATTATTTACGCTGTGTACTCTTAATATACCGTCAGGAATGTAAATCTCTTTATTCATCTACCAAACTATTCATCTTGCTTTTCCAGGTATTCCTATCAGGACAAAAGATTTTGTGGACACTTCAGAGTCAGTGAGGCCTATTACATGGAAAACAAATTAGGTTTATTTTGTGAAACTTGAAAAACAAAGTAAAAATGTTTTTGTTAAAGGTAAAAATATTTGAAGTTCATATAAATGATACCTATGATAATGTTTTCTGTGAGACAGCCAGTTATGATACAGAACTTAATGTCAAATTAGTGTGAGGAAGATCATTTGAACACAACTTTCCAAACACAGAGGCAGAGAACCACCCTTCATGCAAAGTGTTCCCAGAAGGGCTGAATAGCTATTTTTCCAAGTGATTAATATAAAATATATCATTCAGAGGTTGAATAGAGGATATCTAAATTTTGTTACATTCTAATATTCTTTTTTTTTTAATTCTATAGTGTCTACTCTTCTTTAAGTTCCAAATGTCTGAAATATTTTCCAAGTTATTGGACATCTCTTCAATTTAAGTATTCTCAAATACAGTAATATGTATTCTAAACATTTCTTGATTCAATAAGTCATTTACTCATGAATTTATTCTAAAAGTCACAAAATACATGACATTATTTCACCATTTTCCTTAAATTTTTCCAAACACATGTTTCAATAATTATCAACTTGAGATCCATATTTGTTTTTCCTTTTAACTTAGAAATCATAAAAAAGCATAATCAGATTTAAAAGTACTTAAATTCTATCATGTTAACATCGAAAATTTAAAGTTTGATTACATGGAGGAATCAGTATTCACTTTACTAAGAGTTATCATAAATGTAACAAGTCATATTAAATTATAAGCATACATGAAGATACAGCATTAAGAAATAGCCCAAATTCGCACATTAATTTCTTAATTACTTCTGTGTAATCTGCACAATAATTACCTATGAAACTGTTCCTTTCTGTAGAAGTCATATACCATTTTTCCCTCATAGACTTTTTGCTCTTTTGATGTTTTATGTTTTTATGCTTCAGGAAAACCCATTTCATGCTTATTGCCACAATGTGACAAGGAATAAAATACAAATATTAAACTGAGTGCTATGTTTCCTGACCAAGAACTCAGCATTAAATAAACCTTAGCCTGAATTAACCAATGTCATAAAAGCAAAGACATTAAAATCCATACAATAATCATGTGCTGTGTGAGTGTGTGCTAAGTCACGTCAGTCATGTCTGAGTCTTTGTGACCCCAAGGACCATAGGCTGCCAGGTTCCTCTGTCCATGGAATTCTCCAGGCAAGAATACTGCAATGGGCTGCCATTTCCTCCTCCAGGATATCTTCCTGACCCAGGTATTGAAACCACATCCCTTATGTCTCCTGCATTGCAGGCAGGTTCTTTACCATTAGTGACACCTGGTAGACAGCAATATTCATATAAATAATAAAAATGATGCTCTAGACAATAAAATCCTGTGATGCAGGAGACCTGGGTTCGATTCCTGGGTTGGGAAGACCCCTTGGAGAAGGGAAAGGCTACCTACTCCAGTATTCTGGCCTAGAGAATTCCATGGACTGTAAAGTCCATGGGGTCACAAAGAGTTGGATATAACCGAGTGACTTTCACTTTCATTTTTCAGGCAATAAAAAGTAAATACCATTGCAATATACACATTCATTATGTGGAAGAAAAAACCTACAGCAAATAACATATAACTACTGTATCCAAAATTTGACCTAAGACTGTTAGCTTAGCTAGAAGAGGCATCAAGCATTTAATTCGAGGGGTTTTGCTTTATCTTCTTAAAATTTAGAAGGGTATATAGAGGGAGATGATCCTGGTACTTTTAGAAGATTTATAAGAATCTCTGAGTATGCTTTTTCTTTTTACCCATATAAATTTTTCAGTGGTAGGCAAAAATTTTCAAAAATCACTATGCTGACCTTAGAGGTATGCTTTAAGTAGTATATTTACTGCTTCTAGTCTTGTTTTTCCCATTGAAAAGCATTTAAAATGTGAGGTGTTACCTTTTATCCATCTCCTGCAAGAAGGAAGTGGTTTTGTCCATCACCTTCAGGATTTATACTGTCTCCTGAGAGCTCACAGCCCTCCCTGATACAAATGTTTATTTCCCTTTGTCCCTTCATAGTTTTCATCTTTTCAAACCCAACTTAGCTCTCAGTGTCTTTGAATAAACTAAGGAAAAAATCAAGGTTGAAATGGCTTTTTTTCCCCCCAAAATGTCCTGCTAAATGTGAACTGGTGACTTGGTCATGATGAAAACTAAAGGTGTAAAGATTGTATCTTAATAAGAGATAACATTATTGAATAGATTCTGTGATTCAGGAATGGTGCTAGCACTTTATATTACTTTATCTCCAATCCTCACACTGACATTGGCCAAAAAATTTTATTTCCATTTTAGTAATGAAGAAATTAGGTGCAGAGAAACTAGGTAATTTTCCCAAAGCCATACATAATGAATGGAAAGCTGGAATTTGAATAAAATCATCCTATATTTAAACCCTGTATTCTTTTTCCTTCCACATTGATCATCTAGGAACTTAGAGAATAATGAGGAAATTCATTTGGGTTTTAATCTCCAGAAAAGCAGATATGCTTTCCAATTTGTCTTCGTGCAATTCCATAAACATTTCTTACATAGTCATTTTGAAAACATTGTATTATGCAGATTGTAAGGAATATTCAAAACATCATTTACGACATCATCATAAATTCAGCATGTTTGTAGTCTAGAAGTGAAGTAAAGGAGTTTCATCTATATATATGAATTCTATTTCAGTTTTGATCCATTGGTCAATGTATTGGATCTGGCTGCTATAAGGTATAATTATAGACTGGGTGGCTTATAAACAACATCAAATTATTTCTCACAGTTCTGGAGGTTGGGGTCTCAAAGATCAAGGTGCCAGCATGTTCAGTGTCTGATGAGAATCCACCTTTTTGTTCATAGTCATCTCTCACTGTGTCCCCACATGGTGGAAAGAGAGTAAGTTAGCCACCTAAGTTTTTTACAAGGTACTAATTCCATTCACTGGGCTTCCCTAGTGGCTCAGATGGTAAAAAAATATGCCTGAAATGCAGGAGACCCAGGTTTGATCCCTGGATGGGGAGAAGCCCTGGAGTAGGAAATGGCAACCCACTCCAGTATTCTTGCCTGGAGAATCCCACAAACAAGGAGACTGGCCAGGTACAGTCCATGGGATCAATCCCCAAAGAGTTGGACATCAAACAAACAAACAATCCCACTCACACAGGCTCCACCCTCATGGCTTCATCACCTTCCCAAGATTCTGTCTCTAAAAGCGATCACATTGGAGATGAAACTTCAACATAGGGGTTTTCAGTTCAGTTCAGTTCAGTTGCTCAGTCGTGTCTGACTCCATGATCCCATGGACTGCAGCACGCCAGCCCTCCCTGTCCATCACCAACTCCTGAAGTCTACTCATGTCCATTGAATCGGTGATGCCATCCAACCATCTCATCCTCTGTTGTCCCCTTCTCCTCCCACCTTCAATCTTTCCCAGCATCAGGGTCTTTTCCAGTGAGTCAGTTCTTTGCATCAGGTAGACAAGGTATTGGGGTTTCAGTTTCAGCATCAGTGCTTCCAGTGAAATATTCAGGACTGATTCCTTTAGGATGGACTGGTTATATCTCCTTGCAGTCCAAGGGACTCTCAAGAGTCTTCTCCAACACACAGTTCAAAAGCATCAATTCTTTGGCACTCAGCTTTCCTTATAGACCAACTCTCACATCCATGCATGACTACTGGAAAAACCATAGCTTTGACTAGACGGACCTCTGTTGGCAAAGTAATCTTTCTGCCTTTTAACATGCTGTCTAGGTTGGACATAACTTCTCTTCCAAGGAGCAAGCATCTTTTAATTTCATGGTTGCAGTCACCATCTGCAGTGATTTTGGAGACCCCCAAAATAATGTCTGTCACTGTTTCCATTGTTTCACCATCTATTTCCCATGAAATGAAGGGACCAGATGCCATGATCTTAGTTTTCTGAATGTTGACTTTTAACCCAACGTTTTCACTCCCCTCTCAGGTTCAACAAGAGGCTCTTTAGTTCTTTGCTTTTTGCCATAAGCATTGCGCCATCTGCATATCTGAGGTTATTGATATTTCTCCCGGCAATCTTGATTCCAGCTTGTGCTTCCTCCAGCCCAGCGTTTCTCAAGATGTACTCTGCATATAAGTTAAATAAATAGTGTGACAATACACAGCCTTGACATACTTCTTTCACGATTTGGAACCAGTCTGTTGTTCCATGTCCAGTTCTAACTGTTGCTTCTTGACCTGCATACAGATTTCTCAGGAGGCAGGTCAGGTTGTCTGGCATTCCCATCTCTTTCAGAATTTTCCACAGTTTATGGTGATCCATACAGCCAAAGGCTTGGGCATAGTCAATAATGCAAAAGTAGATGTTTTTCTGGAACTCCCTTGCTTTTCCGATGACCCAACGGATGTTGGCAATTTGATCTCTGTTTCCTCTGCCTTTTCTAAATCCAGCTTGGACATCTGGAAGTTCACCGTTGAAGCCTGGCTTGGAGAATTTTGAGCATTGCCTTACTAGCCTGTGAGATGAGTGCAATTCTGAGGTTGTTTGAGCTTTCTTTGACATGGCTCTTCTTTGGGACTGGAATAAAAACTTACCTTTTCCAGTCTTGTGGCCATTGCTGAGTTTTCCAAATTTGCTGGCATTTTGAGTGAAGCACTTCCACAGCATCATCCTTTAGGATTTGATATAACTCAACTGGAATTCCATCACCTCCACTAGCTTTGTTCATAGTGATGCTCCCTAAGGCTCACTTGACTTTGCTTTCCAGGATGTCTGGCTCTAGGTGAGTGATCACACCATCATGATTATCTGGTCATTAAGATCTTTTTTGTACAGTTCTTCTGTGTATTCTTGCCACCTCTTTTTAATATCTTCTGCTTCTGTTAAGTCCATACCATTTCTGTCCTTTATTGAGCCCATCTTTGTATGAAATGTTCCCTTGGTATCTCTAATTTTCTTGAAGAGATCTCTAGTCTTTCCCATTCTATTGTTTTCCTCTATTTCTTTGCATTGATCACTGAGGAAATCTTTCTTATCTCTCCTTGCTATTCTTTGGAACTCTCCATTCAAATGGGTATATCTTTCCTTTTTTTCCTTTGCTTTTCATTTCTCTTCATAGCTACTTGTAAGCCCTCCTCAGACAACCATTTTGCCTTTTTTGCATTTCTTTTTCTTGGAGACTTGATGACTGCCGCCTGTACAATGTCATGAACCTCTGTCCATAGTTCTTCAGGCAGTCTGTTTATCAGATCTAATCCTTTGAATATATTTTTCACTTCTACTGTATAATTATAAGGGATGTGATATAGGTCATACCTGAATGGTCTAGTGGTTTTCCCTACTTTCTTCAATTTAAGTCTGAATTTTGCAATAAGGGGATCGTGATCTGAGCTACAGTCAGCTCCCTGTCTTGTTTTTGCTGACTGTATAGAGTGTCTCCAGCTTTGGCTGCAAGAATATATTCAATCTGATTTCAGTGTTGACCATCTGGTAATGTCCATGTGTAGAGTATTCTCTTGTGTTGTTGGAAGAGGGTGTTTGCTATGGTGAGTGTGTTCTCTTGGCAAAACTCTATTAGCCTTTGTCCTGCTTCATTCTGTACTCCAGGGCCAAATTTGCATATTACTCCAAATATTTCTTGACTTTCTACTTTTGCTTTCCAGTCCCCTATAATGAAAACGACACCTTTTTTGAGTGTTAGTCCTGGAAGGTCTTGTATGTCTTCATAGAACTGTTCAACTTCAGCTTCTTCAGAATTACCCCTCGGGGCATAGGCTTGGATTACTGTGATATTGAATAGTTTGCCTTAGAAATGAACAGAGATCATTCTGTTGTTTTTTAGATTGCATCCAAGTACTGCATTTTGGACTCTTTTGTTGACTATGATGGCTACTCCATTTCTTCTAAGGGATTCCTGCGCACAGTAGTAGATATAATGGTCATCTGAGTTAAATTCACCCATTCCAGTCCATTTTAGTTCACTGATTCCTAAAATGTCGATATTCACTCTTGCCATCTCCTGTCTGACCACTTCCAATTTGCCTTGATTCATGGACTGAATATCCCAGCTTCCTAGACAATATTGCTCTTTATACAATCGGGCTTTACTTCCATCACCAGTCACATCCACAACTGGGTGTTGTTTTTGCTTTGGCTCCGTCTCTTCATTCTTCCTGGGGTTATGTCTCCACTGCTCTCCAGTAGCATATTGGGCACCTGGGGAGTTCATCATTCATTGTCCTATCTTTTTGCCTTTTCATACTATTCATTGGGTTCTAAAGGCAAGAACACTGAAATGGTTTGCCATGCCCTTTTCCAGTGGACCACGTTTTGTCAGAACTCTCCACCATGACCTGTTCATCTTGCTTTTTGTGTGGGCACAGACATTTTGGGTTTTGGGTAGTCACAAACATTCAGCCAATTGCAGTGAACTCTGTACACCTTGACTCTCTTTTTAGTGTTAGTCCCACTTAATGTTGACACACAGACACAAAATCTTTTCATCTTTTTCTTCCGACAGTGTGTGAAACAATTTCACTAAGGTGATTTCTGCAAGTCTGTTTTTACTATTGAAGAAGTTTTCAGAATCATCAAATAGACAGGTTTGGCTTCAGCTGCATAAAAAAGTACTTGATTTATTTTGCAAATAAATTATACAATATTGGGAGGATGTGAAATATTGTTATATGATGCCAGTTCCTCAGATTCCCTTTGCTTGTCAACCTACATAGTTTAGGCTAATTCTACTGAGAATGTTTCTTGATGGGCACACACATATTGAATCACAGATGACTGGGATTCCCCCAACTGAACTGCAGCCACTAGATAAGCTCCCACAAGTTAACCAGTCTCAGTTTAGAGATTTTGGAGTTTAATCCTGTAAACTCAAATACTTCCACATCCATTCTGGGTTTTCTATTCCAGCATTTGTATTTAATAATTCAACCAAAAAGTAAATCAAAAGCTGAAATAAACTCAATGTATGCATTGAGCTCCTTACCCTTAACCAACGCAAATGCAAAACTATTTACTAGGACATTAACTAAGTTAGTTAATGGTTTGTTTATACATATTTTTGTTTGTTTCTAATTCAACCAACTAGGGCAAGCAGGAACTAAATCTATATATTTCTCTATGAAACAGGTACAAAAACCATATGAAGTACTTTTCTGAACCAAACTTAAACCAAATTAATACTTTCTTTAATCTAAATTTGGAAAGGAAAGGGGAAAGGAAAGTAGTCTGGCTTGAGAGACTGCACTGCCGTGACCTGAAGATACTCCTATGACGTGCTGTTCTGGGCTGTACTAAATCATCTCAGTCATGTCCAGCTCTGGGTGACCCCGTGGACTGTAGCCCACCAGGCTCCTCTGTCCATGGGATTCTCCAGGCAAGAATGCTGGTGTGGGTTGCCAAGCCCTCCTGCAAGGGATCTTCCCAACCCAGGGATCAAACTCAGGTCTCTTACATCTCCTGCATTGGCAGCAGATTCTTTACCACTAACGCCACCTGGGAAGCCATATTCCTGTGTTATTAAACATCTATATAGAATTTCAGCAACTCATTACTCGTACTGTTGTCTGACTTCCCTTTGATATTATCCCAAATTCTTTCCCTTTAATTTATTTATTCACAACCCAAATAGCCATGAATTCGTGTGTACCCACTCATACATACAGACAGACCTATTATTCCCCAAAAGTTGTTTATCACTCCCGGCTTTACAAGGTATATGTTTCTCACTGTGATCTTCAAGATCTTTTATAATATGGTCTTATCTTTTCAGCATTATTGCCTCAATTTCACTTCTGCAAATCTTGAGACCACAAAATAGGAATAATTCACTGTGGCTAAAAGCAACCAATAACTTTCTGTCTCAGTGGACTTTGTTAATACTCTTTCTTTATCTATATTCTCTTTCTACCTTTATGGAAAATTCTGCTTTAGGACTACAAATTCTACAAATAGGACTTTGTTAACCCCACTGAGATCCATGCACGAGTAGTTTTGGTATCACCTGAGACGTATAGATAGGGATGCATCTCATGCCTGCTTTAGGCCTACTGAACCAGAATTTGCATTTTAATAAGAACTCAGGTGATTTATAGGCACATTAAAATGTGAGCGATTTCAAATTATTTTTCTATGGTACCTGATTGATATTTTCCATGAGTGCAATAGTTCCTTTTTTTGTTGATCTTTATATAGTCATTATTCCTTAACACTGCAAGTATTTATTAAGTGGCTGTTATGTTCCCAGCAAAACTAAAGATAGAAATTTCCAATTGTGAAAATTTTTCATTTATAAACATTGAGCTGTGGAAGTGAAAAGATATGAATATGTTGAAAGGCTGGGTTGTATGTGGGAACTGAGAAGAAAAGAGGAAAGGTAAGCAAAAGCCAAATTATTGCAGGAGTTACTAAGGGGTGTGATATATAATATACACTGCAGTATTTGATGCAGGGCAATAATTGGCATGTTTAATAGGTGATTTTCCCAGAGAATGAAAAGGAAATTAGATAAATTTAAATTAGAAAAGGAAATTAGATAAGTTTATTCTCTCCCAGTAAAGAGACTAGTTAGGAGGCAAAGACAATAATTCAAATAAAGATTAAATTTGAATTAAAGAATAGAAGTCGAGATTTACTGATTCATTCAAGAAGTGTTGAGATTCTTTTTGTCTTCAGTTTTCTGTTTTTTATTTTTTTAATTATTGAATTGGTGCAGTTGTAAGGAAGCCACCAGCCAATGCAGGAAACACAAGAGATTTGGGCAGGATCCCTGGGTCAGAAAGATCCCCTAGAGTAGGAAACAGCAACCCACTCCAGTATTCTTGACTGGAAAATTCCATGGATAGAGGAGAATGGTGGGCTACAGTCCATGGGGCCACAAAGGGTCAGAAAGCACTGAGCAACTAAGTACAATAACATGGTTGATTTATAAGGTTGTGCTCGTTTCTGAGATTCTTTTTAAATGCAGTCAATTGTAACCATTACTCGTACTTAATACTTATTTCTCAATCTTTGCACTTAGAACCACAAGTTTATTGATTATATTATGTGATTTCTACACAGTCACAGGAGTCATTTGTCTCAAATGCCTTGCTACATATGGGTCACCATTTCTCCAGCTCCTATAATAGTTACCTTACCTCCTCACTGCCAGTATCCAAAGTCAATGCCAAATATCCCATCTGTTTTGTTATAGCAACACCCAGTCCTGGTAGAAATTCTTCCACAGAAATTAGCCATATAGTTTACCAATGTCACCAACCCCAGTCATACTCAGAGTTCATGTTCTCTTCCAATACATGTGTGTGTATGTGTGTGTGTGTGTGTGTGTGTGTGTGTGTGTGTGTGCATGCATGCTAAGTCACTTCAGGAGTGTCTGACTCTTGGTGACTCTATCAACCATAGCCTGTCAGGGATTCTCCAGGAAAGAGTACCAGAGTATGTTGCCATGCCCTCTCCAGGGGATCTTTCTGACCTGCTGGGATTGAACCAGTGTCTCTTAGGTCTCTTGCATGGGCAGGCAAATTATTTACCACTAGCACCACCTGGGAAGCCCCTCTTCAAGCATGGCTCTGCCCTTCTTAGAGCTTGCCCAATTTGAAAACTACAAGAGACGTTTCTGAACAATCTTCCATCTATTCAGTAAAGCAAGTCTTGTATGTAGAAGTTACTTAATAAATTTGTTTTGAACCAAACCCATATACTTATTATTATATGTTTCTTTATCATATTCTTAACTCCAAAAAAGTTTGTAATAGTCTTAAATTTTGCATGTGTGATTACACTCTGCTCAACAGTGAAAACTTTCACTTTTATGGTCTTTAAAATGTGAACTTATTTACCACTGAATATGTGAGCTAAATAGATTATTTAACTTATTAAATAGATTATTTAACAGCATTATTGTAACTTCTGAAGTTCATTTTGAACCTTCACAGAGAAGTTCAAGTGTGATTACAAACACTTGCTACACAGTTATCTATATCATTTTATACCAATTTTATTATTTGAATATAACAGTAACAACAGCCATTACTTAGTGAGTGAATATTATGTGCCAAGAAAAGGAAAGGGAAACCCACTCGAGTCTTCTTGCCTGGAAATTCCCATGGACAGAGAAGCCTGGTGGGCTCCAGTCCATTGGAGTCACAAAGAGTCAGATATGACTGAGTGACTAACACATTATATGCCAGGCATTTTTATGTAATTGACTTTATTTTATCATCACAAACCCCTATGAGGTAGTTATTATTCAGAAGGTGTATATTAGAAAACTAAGGAAAAAGGGGATACACAACTTGTCCAAGGTCATACACTTTATAACTAGTGGATGTGAGAGCTGGACTATAAAGAAAGCTGAGTGCTGAAGAATTGATGCTTTTGATCCTTGGTGTTGGAGAAGACTCTTGAGAGTACCTTGGCCTGCAAGGAGATCCAACCAGTCCATCCTAAAGGAGATCAGTCCTGGGTGTTCATTAGAAGGACTGTTGCTGAAGCTGAAACTCCAATACTTTCGCCACCTGATGTGAAGGGCTAACTCATTTGAAAAGACTCTGATGCTGGGAAAGATTGAGGACAGGAGCAGAAGGCAATGGAAATGAGTTTGAGTAAACTCTGAGGGTTGGTGATGGACAGGGAGGCCTGGTGTGCTACGGTCCATGGGGTCACCAAGAGTCGGACACGACTGAGCAACCGAACTGAACTGAACTGAACTAGAACTTGAAAACAGAAAGTTTGATTCCTGAGCTAACTCTTAAGCACTATACAATGTTTTCTTTTTTAAATGTAGAAGCATATCAGATGCTAGAACTAAGGTGTGGAATTGGCATTGAACAACAATGTATTCTCTAAATCAGGATTTCTCAATATCAGTTCTACTGACACTTTAATTTTTTAAAAACATGTTTATATATGTGTTTGGCTGGGCCAGGGCTTAGTTGTGGTGCAGAGGATCTCTGGTCATCATTAGGGCATGCAGGATCTTTAGTTGCAGCATGTGGACTCTTAGTTGGGACATGGGGACTAGCTCCCTGACCAGGGATAGAACCAAGGCCCCTGCAGTGGAAGTGTGGAGTCAGCCACTGAACTTCAGAGAACTCCCCCTCTGTTGACATCTTAGCCTACTTAATTTTTGTTGTGGGGCACACTGTGCATTGTTGGGCTTTGAGCAGTATCCCTGCCCTTTTACCTACTGGATTTCAGTAATATTCACCTGCATGCCTGCTAAGTCACTTCAGTCATGTCTGATTCTTTGTGACCCCATGGACTGTAGCCTGCCAGGCTCCTCTGTCATGGAATTCTCCAGGCAAGAATACTGGAGTGGGGTGCCATGCACTCTTCCAGGGGGTCTTCCTGACCCAGGGATCGAACCGGTGTCTCTTGCATTGCAGGCTGGTTCTTTACCACTGAGCCACTGGGGAAGCCCAGCACCCACAGATCAAGATGTTTAAAACTATCTCTAGAAGCTCTCAGATGTGCTGTAACTGAACAAAATCACCTCCTTCAAGAACCACTACTGTAAATTTTTAAAAAGTGAAACTATACTTGAATTATCATTAGTCACTGATGCACCCTTATAATAGAGTATGGTTGGATGATCTTGCTTCATCTAGATATAGCCTAAATTAAGCACATTTTATTCCAGGCACTCACTATCTTGTTTTTACATCAGAACGTCTTTTCAGTGACAAAAGGTATTTTTAGAAGTTATTCTCTATCAGTCCTTTCACTTAATCTTTCATGATATCCATCAGCTGAGAAAAAAGGAACACGATGGACTAAAGTATCTGATGAGAAAAGATGTTTAAAAAACCCCCCCTTCTCCCAAAGCTATTGCAAATGAGCCATTATGTGAAAGCTCTCAAGAAATAGCTCTCAGGTAATAATGACTTTTTTAAAAAGTGAATTCCTGATACTAACTGCTATAACTAGATGCAATTGTTCTTCATCAGCTCTTCAGATAACCAATTTTATGTAGGATATCAATTATGTTAAGAAAGTTCTAAGGCAATATGAGAGAGAATAAGTAACTTTTTCCCCTTCAAATCACCAAGATTTGAGACCCATGACTGCTGTGGTTCCATTAGTCTCACACTTATAGCCAAGTGTTCTTTCCTTCTTGTGTGAGAGTGTATCATATCATTATCAAAATCAATTAACATTATTATAATCAATAACCACATCATTGGTTCACACATGTTCGCATAAGAATGTGTGACATATATAAGTGCAAATTCCATGGAGAATTAGACCATGTTCTCTACTAATTACTTTCATTTACAGACCCTTTTACAAATTCCCAGACTTGATCTTTCAAGCTCTGTGTTCAGCACACTGTAAGAGAAAGCATTTATGGAACAGAACATTTGTAATTTTCCATTGGCCATGAGCATTTGACTGCTGAAAGCACGTGTATATGGTTTAGATAAGATGTGACATTTTACTTTTTAATCTAAACCAACAGGCCAGAGTTCTCAGTGAACATTTTACATTACAGGTAGAAAACTCCTTCTAAGAGAATCCTCACCTCTTACCAATTGTGCAAACACTGGCCAACTTTTTCATGGTGCTCTTCTCCTGTCATGGTTTTATGATTATTTCATAAGCTAAAAGACATCAGCTTAATTGTCATTTTCATGTTGAGTAGTTTCCAAATGAATGTATAAATTATCATTCTTATCACTATATGTTCATATGTGAATTTGTCAAAGCTTCTAAGTTTTTCCTTGACTTTATCTCTTGCTTGTGAAGATGAACTTCCAGTCATGATGTCAGGACCATGAAGAATAACTCTTCCTAGATAAATGATCAGTCCTTCTGTGTGTGTGTGTGTGCTAAGACACTTCACTGATGTCTGACTCTTTGTGACCCCAGTGGACTGTAGCCCGCCAGGCCCCTCTGTCCATGGGATTCTCCAGGCGAGAATCCTGGAGTGGGTTGCCATACCCTCCTCCAGTGGATCTTCCCGACCCAGGGATTTAATCCAGGTCTCTTATGTCTCCTGCACTGGCAGCTGGGTCCTTTCCCACTGGTGCCACCTGGGAAGCCCCAGTCCTTCTCTATCAGTTACCTACTGCTGCTTAACAAAACACTCACACTGAGGAGCGGCTTATAACCCCAGCTTTTATGCACATCATGAGTTTGTGGCTTGACTTCTCAACTCTATAGATCCTGACTAGGCTCACTGCTGGGACTGTGGTCAGCTCATGGTCCAGCTGGGGACTGATTGGTCCAGCATGGTCTGTGCTAACACAGCTCAGCTCTACTTCACACAGCCTCTTATTGTCAGCCTCTTATGTTAGCTGGGTGCTGTTCCAACATAGTGAGCAGAAACGCTTAAGATCTCTTAAAGACTAGGCTTGAAAATAAACAATACTTCTGTTTTATTCTATTGGCAAAAGCAAGTCACAAAGCCAGGCCAGATTCAAGAGGAGGGGAAATAGCCTCCTCCTCTTGGTTAGATCCCCTGGAGAAGGGGAGGGCAATGACTCCAGTATTTTTGCCTGGAGAATCCCATGGAGAGTGGAGCTTGGCGGGCTATAGTGCATGGGGTCACAAAAAGTCAGACACGACTGAGTGACTAACACTTTCACTTTCTTGGTTAGAGGAGCTACCGGTCACTACAAAGGGCAGCACATGGGAAGTAATGAGTGGGGAAGGGTGTGTAATCTACCACACTTCCAACAGTGATGATGTTGACATTTTGAATGTAAGCTGTGAGCCTTCTGTGTGTAGAACTATGCTGCCAAAGTATGATCAGAACAGACGGATTATGTCCAGCAATTTTATTACTCATTGGGAGGTTGATTAAACTGACCAGTTAACAGACGTAAAGTGGGAGATGACTCTTTGGGGGGATGGGTTAAGAATTTTATAATTTATATTAAAACCCTTTCTTTACTACTAAATATTACAGACTAGAAACAGTAGCAGAGAAAAAAAATTGAGAAGCATCCTTAAAGTTTAGGCCTATCTTGGGAAAGTTCATCTAATGTAGTGCCCTATGGATTATTTTTTTTTTAAGTCAGTAGGCTCTCTGTGCATAGATGGCATGTGAAGCAGATGAAAATGAGGCAGAATGTTCTGTTCTTTAATGCGGGAAAAATTGGAATGTGCACACATTCCATTTCAATAGAAAAACCCCATGCAAATGTCATATTCCAAGCAGAACTAAGACTCACTATAATACTGTCTAGTAATATTACTTCTAAAAAGCTATCATAATGCTTAGCTGGATTTCAGTAGTCTTGTTGCTCATGAATGTTCAAATTGCAGGGGAAACACATTTAGAATAATTATCTATTTTAATCCACAACAATGATGTTTTCTTTTGTTCCCACTTATTGTGAAATGTGTACAGAGGTTTAAGTGGATCAACCAAAATTAAAAAGTAGAAGAAAAAATTACCTATAAAATGTGAATGGTTGGTATATGAACAACTTTAAAGGCACACACATTTTTTTGACCTAGACTCCTTCAATCATTTGAGAGAGACCTCTTTGCACTGGCACATGACTGACTTCTGACTTCTGTAACCCAAGGTCAGCAATAAAAATATTCTTTTGTATATGCCACTTTGCAAAGTGTGTTCTCACACTTGGTGAACATGTTTTTATCAAGTCTATCAGGAATACGGGACATTATAATTATGCATTTTATGTGAAACCTCTAAGACTCGGGGAGATGGATGACTTGTCATATGTCATTCTGTTCCTGCCTAGGAGGATATGAAAGAAATGTGAGTTCTCTAATTCAGTGTCCAGAGCTCTTCTCCATACACCATTATACCCTTTATCCTATAGAGATTGAATAATGATGCTATTACTTAACTCCAAATACCGGAGAGGAATAAAGAAACAGCTGGGATCATACTTAAATCTCACTAGTTTCACACTGCTGTATTTAACATGGATAACCAACAAGGACCACTGCATAGCACAGGGAACGCTGCTCAATATCATGGAACAACCTAAATGAAAAAGAACTTGGAAAAGATTAGATACATGAACACATATAGCTGAATCATTTTGCTGTGCATCTGAGACTAACACACTTGTTAAATAACTATACTCCAACATTAAATAAAAAGTTTAAAAAAAAAAAGTCTAACTAAGTTCCATGTCTAGCTGATTTGCAAGATACTTCTAAAAATCTAAAGACTTTTCCAACACCCCCACTCCCATTTGGCCAGAGAAAACTCATGCTAGGAAAAAGAGGTAGGCATGATGAGTTTTATCCAGAAAGAAAGCTTAGTTATTAGAAAGAAATAATGATTTTGAATGTGGTGGCAGCCATTTAAATCCATCTTATGGATTTATGCCTGGGTCCTGGAGAGATGAACTGGGCTCTGAGTAAGAAAATTTAATGGAACGGTTTCTTCTATAAACGAGCAACCTTGCCATAAGACTTTTTTTTTTTTTTAATTCAAATCTAACCTAAAAGAGAGATGGGAATTTCCCTTTTCCCCAACAGTGCCAAAGAGCCTCCCAGCAGCTTTATGCTGGTGTTGACTTATTCAGTGAGTCATGCTGATGTTTGTTGGCTCCTGTGGTGACTGGTGTGTTTTCTATTTGAGAAATGAGAATACCCACTATGGGATCCTGGTGTTAGCAAAGCAATAGGTTAAGAAGATGAGTTCATGAGAGCATTGTAACAACAATGTACACTTTGTCTCAGATGTTCCTTAAAAGTATATCACATTGTACAAATTTGCTTTTTAGCCTCAGCTGCCTTCAGTAATCAGTTTACTCCAGCCTGCTCCAGGATAGTCTGCACCAGTGGCCCCCAACCTTTCTGGCACAAGGAGCCGGTTTCATGGAAGACAACTGCTCACTTCTGCTGTGCAGCCCATTCCGACCGTCTATGGCCCTGGGGTTGGGGATACCAATCTATATGGTCAAGTGATTTGTCAGTAAGATTTAAGTCTGTGCATTGTTCAAATTTCAGGAATGAAGAGGAAAATATTCAGTCATTCTGGAGCTGTCCAACAACCTCCTCTTACCCTTTGCTATTACCCTTCTCTTCAGGATTTTGTGCATTCCAAAATCAGGGAAGGAATGTGGATTCCATGGCAACCTCCAAGCAAGACACTTCAATCCATTTGGCCCATGAACAGCAGTGTCTGCCTTGGCTCCATTATCTGGTACGTAGCTTGCCTCATTTGACATTCTTTGTTTATACTAACATTTGTTTTCATAACCACAGACTTTGCCAATTTCTCCAGTTGGAGTTACAGTCACTCAATAGCCTCTGGGATCCAAATCCAAATTTCTTATTGACAGGCCTCTATACACTCCCAAAACATTGCCAAGAAAGAAAAAGAACAGAAATTCTGAGTTGTCTTCACTGTGCCATAGTGAGGAGCTTAGAACCCTGGGTGAGTGTGCCCATTGGCACTGACCTAGACTCACCATGAAAACGAGTCTTCTACCCCTTCCATGCCCCAGGGGACATGAAACCATGACTAATGCAAGGTTTCTCCAGAAGTTTCATAGGGTACGGCCTGGAAATGAGACACTGGACCTCTGAGTTTCTACATTTGTATCTTCACCTTCGCTCTGTTTCCCTCTCCCTGACCCTTCCCAGCGGGAACTGCTCCTAGAGTTAAGCCACGCCTTTCCTATTCCACAGGTCATTGTAATAACTCTATGCTACTAGTATTAAGATACTAGTATTTAGGATGGTCTATTGACACTAAAACTTAGTTTTGAGATTTCTAAGTAAAAAAAATTTATCTCTCAACAAAGTCTAATTTTCCCATCATAGGACTTAAAAACTAAGTTTTGCCAGAGCATTGACATCTTTGTTCTAAGCGTTATCTTCTTCTTTCTCAAAAGCTATAAATTATTCATCTTAAATAAATTCAGAGTGGCTGCTTGGAAATATCAGGACATGGTTTAGAATAAAACTGTATTGATTTATTTATTATTTTCCCAGTTTCATTGTGATATAATTGACAAATAGCATTGTATCAGTTTAAGGTGTAGAACATAATGATTTGATACATGTAAATAATGCAAAATGATTACCGCAATAAGTTTAGTTAACATCTTTTTCTGCACATAGTTACATTTTTTTTTTCTTGTGTTAAGGGCTTGAGAAATCTACTTTCTTAGAAATTTGAAATATATAATACCATTAATTATTATATCTGTGGTATATATATGACATTATTTAAAAATAGAATATCTGTATCACTATCAAACGTGTTATTCTTGGATATTCATTTGGAGAGAAATGAATTCATTTGGAGAAATTGAATCATTCATTGAAAAATGGGATGCATGAACAAATAAAATGTGAACTGTTTAAATAATGCAGTGTCAGTTGTGTCTGCAGCCGATGATGTCTGAAAACAAAGGTTGCAAAGTTTTCTGAAATGGGATGGATGCAGAACCCACAAAGGCTCATTTAACCCAGTGATTTTCAGACTGTACCCCACAGTGTCATGCAGGTCTGGGAGCTGTTTCTGGGAAAAGCAATTATCAATCAGAGCATTTACATTGTTTTTGCTGGTGGTAAAGAACCTGCCTGCCAATGCAGGCAACATGAGAGGTGTGGGCGCAATCCCTGGATCAGAAAGATCCCCTGGAGAAGGAAATGACAATCCATTCCAGCATTCCTGCCTGTAGAATCCGATGGACAGAAGAGCCTGGAGGGCTACAGAAAACAGAGTCACAAAGAGTCAGACACCACTGAAGTGACTTAGCACACAGCACATACTAGCGTTTCAAGTAGGATTTCATTTGAAGGAATTTTCCATTATTACAGGTTTCCATTATTATAAGAAATTACGTAAATGGATGATAAGTACAGTGACATAGATATAGAGCAACATAGATAAGTAGATAGATGGATGTAAAAGAAAGAAGAAAGTGTTAGTCAGTCAGTTATGTCCAACTCTGTGACCTCATGGACTGTAGCCTGCCAGGCTCCTCTGTCCACAGAATTCTCCAGGCAAGTATACTGTAGTTCCCTTCTCCAGGGGATCTTCCTGATCCAGGGATGGAACCTGGGTCTCCTGCGTTGCAGGCAGATTCTTTACCATCTGAGCCACCAGGGATAGATGTAAACCTCTATTTTAACCATTAAATTCAATGCTTTTCTGATCAGCAAGTCCACTTTGGTGCACTGCAATTGGTGGAAAAGGAGGATTGAGTTGGTTTTCTTTGATAAAACATGTATTGTTCCAAGCATAGTGCATGTTGCATGCTACTTTTGTTATTTAATTCATTCTCACAGGAATCATTTGAAATGATTTTTTTATCTCCATGTACCATGATCTCCATTTTATGAATGAAATCAGGCCCAGGAAGTTAAAAAAACTACTTCAGAGTCAGTGAACATGAAAGACAGAAGTGGTTTTCAAATTAACTCAAGTTTGACTGAACTAAGACTCCATACTTTATGCCTACACTTATATTACCAAGTTGCCTCTAACATGGTAATAAGTGGTGTGTAGTGTAGACACAGTCATCGTGGGGATCACACGAGAAAACATGTGTAGATTCCATTTGCTTGTATCCATGCTTTCCATTTGTGCAATCTCAAGCAAAGGAGAGCTTTTATTAAAGTAGAGAATGAAAATAAGTAAATCTTTTGTACCATAAAGTTCTAATATGTATGGCTCTACTTCAAGAGAGTTCCAGAAAAAACATCTACTTTTGTTCTATAGACTATGCCAAAGCCTTTGACTGTATGGATCACAATTAACTGTGGAAAACTCTGAAAGAGATGGGAATACCAGACCACCTGACCTGCCTCTTGAGAAACCTGTATGCAGGTCAGGAAGCAACAGTTAGAACTGGACATGGATCTACAGACTGGTTCCAAATAGGAAAAGGAGTATGTCAAGGCTGTATATTGTCACCCTGCTTATTGAACTTATATGTATAGTACATGATGAGAAACGCTGGGCTGGAAGAAGCACAAGCTGGAATCAAGATTGCCGGCAAAAACACCAATAACCTCAGATATGCAGATGACACCACCCTTATGGCAGAAAGCAAAGAAAAACTAAAGAGCCTCTTGATGAGAGTGAAAGAGGAGAGTGAAAAAGATGGCTTAAAGCTCAACATTCAGAAAACTAAGATCATGGCATCCAGTCCCATCATGTCATGGGAAACAGATGGGGAAACAGTGGAAACAGTGACAGACTTTATTTTGGGGAGCTCCAAATTCACTGCAGATGGTGACTGCAGCCATGAAATCAAAAGACGCTTGCTCCTTGCAAGAAAAGTTATGACCAACCTAGACAGCATATTAAAAGGCAGAGTCATTACTTTGCCAACAAAGTCCATCTAGTCAAAGCTATGGTTTTTCCAGTAGTCATGTATGGATGTGAGATTTGGACTATAAAGAAAGCTGAGCTCTGAAGAATTGATGCTTTTGAACTGTGGTATTGGAGAAGACTCTTGAGAGTCCCTTGGACTGCAAGGAGATCCACCCAGTCCATCTTAAAGGAAATCAGTCCTGAATATTCATTGGAAGGACTGATGCTGAAGCTGAAACTCCAATAATTTGGCCACCTGATGTGAAGAACTGACTCACTGGAAAAGACCCTGATGCTGGAAAAGGTTTCAGGCAGGAAGAAAAGGGGATGACAGAGAATGAGTTGGTTGGATAGCATCACCAACTCAATGGACATGAGTTTGAGTAGGTTCTGGGAGTTGGTGATGGACAGGGAAGTCTGGCATGCTGCAGTCCATGGAGTCTGACATGACTGAGCAACTGAACTGAACTGAACTGAATGGCTCTACTTCAGAAGTCTTTGTCTAATTCCTTAGCTCTGAATAGAATTCTCATAATCACAACTTTTGTTTCCAAAGATACAACCATATGCCTGCTCTTCAATGTATTCTGCTTTCAACAGTCACTTTTTTATTCCACAAATATACACACTTTTGAGACATTTATTGCCAAGTCATCCTCTACCTTATGCTGGTTTTAAACAAAAATTTGATCTTTACTTTCTCCTATCCCTATATTATGTCTCAGTACATTTTTCAAGAAATAGATTATCCTTCCAAACTGACTCTCTGAAATGATTCTTCAGTAATATGTTAACTATACTTATTCCACTTAACAAGACATTGTGACCGAAAGTTAGCCAAAATTCCTTAGAACAAAAGCAAAACTAATGAAATAGAAAAGCAAATCAAAACCTGACTACATATTTTCACCAATGATATTATGAAGAGATCTTAGCTAAAAAATAGTAAATAAATTGATTGTGCGAGAAACAACTTTATTATGATTTTAAAAATTATCATGGGACTTGACAATGGAAGATCTATTTTCAAGGCCCAGAGATGCCACATACCAATTTTAGCAGGTAACTTAATTTCTGTCTCTCCAATTAATATGTATAAAGTTAGGATAATAATATCTTTCCCCTATAGCAATTATGAGGAAGGAGAAGGAAATGGCAACCCACTCCAGGAAAGAAAGTGAAGTCTCTCAGTCGTGTCCATGGATGGAGGAGCCTGGTAGGCTACAGTCCAGGGGGTCACAAAGAGTTGGACACAGCTGAGCAACTTCACTTTCTTTCTTTCAATAGTTCCTTTTGGAGAAAGAAATGGCAACCCACTCCAGTATTCTTTCCTGGAGAATCCTGTGGACAGAGGGGCCTGGTGGGCTACAGTCTATGGAGTTGCAGAGAGTCAGACACGACTAGACAACTAACACACACACAATTATAGGGAATGCCAGCACAGCGTTTCAGCAATGCATTAGGCTCTGAATGCGACATACTGAGAAGATACCAACATCACCTAAGGCTTCATTGTAACCCTGAGACATAGTTCCTTCCAAATATTTAGGCTTCCCTGGTGGCTCAGACCGTAAAGAATCTGACTGCAATGCAGGAGACCTGGGTTCAATCCCTGGGTTGGGAAGATTCCCTGGAGAAGGAAATGACAACTCATTTCAGTGTTCTTGCTGGGAGAATTCCATGAACAGAGGAGCTTGGTGGGCTCCAAATGTTTCACCTGAATCTAATCATGAAGAAACAAATCCAAATTAAGAGTCAATTTGCAAAACAACTAGCCTGAGCTCAACAAAAATGTTCATACCATACAGACAAACAGAAGGCTGCTGACCTGAAGGAGATTAAAGAGAGCTGACAATGAAATACAATGTATAATCACTGATTAGATTTTGGAATTAAAAAAAATAGCTAAAAAGGACAGCATTCAGATAACTGGGGATATTTGCATATGGACTATATGTTAGATTAAAATTTTATATCAAGGTTAAATTCCTTAATGTGAGAAGTGTAGTGTGATTGTAAGGTTAATGCTCACATTTTTAGAAGCTAAATGCTGAGTTGTTTATGTGAATTATTTTATCTTTCTTTAATTTGTTCTTAAATGCTTCAGAAAGGGCATACAGGCAGATACAGAGGCAAGATATAAGGCAAAAAGAAAAAAAAAGGGCAAAATAAAATATAAATCATAAATAAACTACTCTTATGCTATTGCTTGTATTTAGAAATACAATCTGCACACAAATGCTAATAATATTCACTGTCTAATCATAACACTATAGTTCACTTTTCCCCACAGAATTCCAAAATTTTACAGGCAGGAAATAAATGATATGCATATTTATCAAAACACTAAGCTCTAGAAAAAATGCACAAAACTGAAACAATAAACATTTGCTAGCACAAAAACTATAAAATGCCGAAAGTATTAAAACTGCTTTAAAAAAAAAAAAAAAGCAGCATTTAGACACCATAGTAGAAAAAATATACCCTAATACATTCTTCTGAAGTTTCAATAGCTGTACTTTTTGTTCTCTGTTATTTAGCTGTGGGCTTCCCAGATGTCATAGCGATAAAGAATCCTCCTGCGAATGCAGGGGACACGAGTTCAATCCCTGGATCGGGAAGATCCTCTAGAGAAGGAAGTGGCAACCCACTCCAGTATTCTTGCCTGGGAAATCCTATGGACAGAGGAGCCTGGCGGGCTACAGTCTGTGGGGTCACAAAAGAGTCAGACATGAATTAGTGACTAAACAACAACTATACTTTAGAACAGATGGTTAGCAAAGGACAAACTCAGAGGGAAAGAAATCATTATAACCTTAGTAATAAAACCATCAATGAGTGATTATACAGCTTACTATAAGGCTACTTTGAAGTGATTTTTCAAAAATGAGCATGAACAAACCCTACACTTCTAAATTAATATTGTTGGATATATATGTAATACAAATTGTCAAAATTCCAATACAATTTTCTTAAAGCAAATTCATAATTTTAGCTCCAAAAAAATAAACTATTTCATTTTACAGGGAATATAAAAATCTATAAAAATATATAATGCTAAGACTTTCTGTTGCTAGTAAATAAGCTCCTAAAGTTTTTAAAGTTTAAAAGATTAGGTTTCATCAGTTTATAATTTTTCCCATTTGTCACTTTGAAAGGAATACTTATACAAGTCCATTTTGTAGGCCTTATAAAGGATCTTCTCATTTCTCTCTCAAAGAAACTGCCTTGTGCATGAAGCTTGCAAGAAAGAAGTTTAGAGCCAGTCAATGGCCTTGGTTTTATTAACTATCATCCCTGTCTTGATCTACTTTTAATGTTCCAAAAAATAATCAAGCTAAATACTTTATTCTTGTGCTTTCAATGAGCAATTTTTGTGATTTGCTTTTTGAGATTATAACATGTAAAGTAATGTGGAATCAGAGGCTTCCACTCACACAGAGTAGAAAAATAAAGGTATAAGATATTCAGTGACCATCAGTGTGGAATCACAGATTTTTATTTGGACAAATTTCATAGAATTCCTCATTATTCTCTTTAAAGTATCTCATTTTCCCTGAATATCACTGCTCCCCTATGCTACCCCTACTTATTATTCCAGCCAGTAAAAGAATATTGGATGAAAATGAAGTCATGATCCCTCATTATCAAAAGAAAATTAGAAAGTATATTCTTGTCTAAAACAAAGAAATAGCTTTGAATATTACTAAATAGATTCCATTGATATTTTGTTCTGATTGGCTCAAACTACTGTCAGTTTTATTGAACAACTCTATATTTTAGAAGCTCTGTGTTAAATATACTGCATTAAAGCTCATTGTATTTTACCCTCCCGCTAAGATTAGGCTCAAACAAAGGTACAAAAATGGAGGTGGGATGACTTAGCAATTGAGGCTATGCTTAAAATGCTATTTGAAAAAAAAAAAGTGGACTAAAACATATGGCACGTAGGCGAACATTTGTTTAAAGTATATTTCTCCAACAAAAATAAGTTGAGGTGATCTAGGGTTAATAACCGAAGCCAGGATAAGAAGAATTTTTTGTAACTTACATTGTTTAAAATTCTCAGGAACATAGATCTAATCATAAAAATCCTCTTCTACATTATAGCAGCCTTTCACATATTCAGAATGTAAAAATAAATATTTTTGAAGTTATCTTTACTTTCTATTTTTATTCTATGTATGCTTTAAATATCAGTGCTTTTTAAAAAACGGCCATCTCAGCCTTCACACTGAGATTAATTTGACTATTTTTAGAATCTTCCAACCTTTTAGTTATGTATCCTCTAAAATCTTAACTCAGGTTTCTTCTCACTTTATCATTTCATAGTATTTCTTTTGATTTCAGCTGATGCTCAGAAATCAAATGAAAAAGGAATTTCAAGTGATAACTTGATAAGTTTCTCCCAAAAATACAGACTTTTTCACTATTGCTGAAGAAGTTTCCTATATAAACTAGTAAAAGTTGCTACTTATGCTTGGTATGCCCTCCCATTCTTTGACTATCCTCCCATCCTTTGAAATGCTTCACATTAGGCATATTTAGGCTCGTCTGTACAGTCAACAAGGCAAGAAAGGAAACTTCAACTGTGTAGCTGTTAAATAAATCCATTTAAGTTATTGCTTAAAAACAACTGTGAACAAATCCTACACTTAGAAAGTAATATCAGACATACTACACAGGGCTTCCCTGGTAGCTCATTCGGTAAAGAATCTGCTTGCAATGCAGGAGACCCGGATTCAATCCCTGGGTCGGGAAGATCCCCTGGAGAAGGAAATGGCAACCCGCTCCAGTATTCTTGCCTGGAGAATCCCATGGACAGAGAAGCCTGGTGGGCTATAGTCCATGGGGTCACAGAGTCGGACATGAGTGGATGACTAAATCACCACCCCCACCATATTATGCATACATAAAAGTATATACACAATTTATTCCTACACTATATACCTAAGTGTTTAATATATTTTAATTTCTCTTTGGGATATGGCTTTCAAGAAGGTTACAGTTTTATTTCCTAAAAAACTTAACTGAAAAATCTGTGTAACACATTTTTCAGATTTGGTCCATACCAGTTTTCAGGTTCAGCATACAAATTAATTTGTATCTTCAATAAATCCTTGAGTTAAGTGTAGATTCATTAAGAAACTCCTTGATCACTAGTTTATATTTGTTTTTATATCAGTTTTTAACATATAAGCTTCTCTAAGACCTTGAACCTACATACACACCCACATATTCACACCCACACACATCTACACTCACCCTATCCTCCCCCCCCCCCCCCCCCACTGCTAGAGAAGATTGGAACTGAGACACAGCATCACTCTACTGCTATTCTGGAGATATCCACATAGTATTTTAGCTGCATATTCAGATTTGAATATCTTTATAACACTGCTATGGAAATCCCCATCTATGAAAATAAAGGGTCCTATCGTTAGGCAATGGGCTATAAAGAACATGCAAGCCTTCTATTCTTACAGGTCCTTTTATAGTATCTGATGTTATTGGAGCAGGGACTGCTTGGGGCAAGGAAGAATTAGGCCACATTTTGACCCAGCCAGTTTGTTCATTTCCCTTTATGTTCACTGATATGCTACTTTCAGCAATAAGATCTTTATTCCATGTTTTGGCACTCTAAGTCATGACATTAAAATGACTATAAGAAACATATCACAGGCTGTTTATCTTTGTGAGGTAGAAATTTTAGAAATGTAAGTTATGTGTTTAAACAAAGAAAATTAACAAAAACAGTATACTTCACGACTATTGTTGACTTAATTTTGAGTTTATGATATTTATTGAGAAATGTCTTTAGTAATGCAGTTAGAATATATACATACTTATGGGTATAAATTTTATATATTTATAATATATATATAAATGAATTCATTGTAAACACAGACCTATTGAAAGAAAATCATTAGCTATAAATCTCTATTGAAATAATATATGAAATAAATCTCTATTGAAATAGAAAGGCTTGCTCCAGACTTCATTTCTTTGCCATACAGATCACTATTTCTAATCCTTTTACCTTTTTCCCTAATTTAGACTGTGTAAAACCTCACTCCACAACAAAGAAAACTATAAAAAGTATGCCCCATTCTTCTACCCCCAAAACACAAATCGTTGTTTCCAATTTTAGCTCAAATATGCAAAAAACTTGGTAGCAATCACTCTCATCCTTACAACTAGAAAAAAGCTGAACAAACTAAAAATCAACATCTTTGTTTGGATTTATGAGAGAACTGAGGTCACAAGGCAAACAGACATGCTAAAAACTTGGAGAAATAGGCAAACACAGAAAATTGCAGCTAGAAATGCTTGCCTAAATTAGAAGCAACTGAAAATATAAAATATACAAAATATAAAATAAAATATAAAAAATATAAAACAGAACACATACATGATAAGTTTTATGAATTTCTGAAGGCTGATTATGGCCTAGCATTAGAGTGAGAACTCCTGGAGGACACAGTTATAGGGGAGACCAATACATATCCAAGCATTTTACCTTAAGAAACAGCATTAGGTTCTCAAAGAGGTTCTAAAGGAACCGGAGAGATTCCTCATGGTTTTAGGGGAAGTGGTGACGGGAAAAGTAACCAGTGTGCAATGTGTCAGAGCATTTCCCATACTGAAGCCTGCTCTTCAGAGGGAAAGAAAGACTTTACTAGAGTTCCATCCACCTTGAGGAAGGTCATTTTCCAAACATGATCCCCCCATAGCCTTTCAGTCTTACCTAAATAGAGGGGAAGAAAAGCTAAGAAACACTAGTCAAGGTCACAGTCCAGGAATACAGAATATTAAGGAACTCACTCTCCCCCACACTGTACCATCCTACCTACAGAGCTTCAGTGTAGTCATGGAAGGTAACAGTCGAAGGAGATGAAAGACCAAGAGTTTATGAAAGGAGTAGTTCTTAAAGAAGTCAAATGATAACAGGTGATTAACAAAGAGCAGCCAACAAAAAAAGAGAGGATTTGAAGCCTCCGGCACCTACAGCTACAACAAATATTAAACACAGCTCCAATTCTCGCAAGATTAGCATATAAACTCACCTTAAAGACCTATTAATCTAAGTTCCTATTACCCAAAAAAGCATGTTAAGCTTTCAACAAAAAGTTATGAGACATGCTAAAATGAGAGAGAAAACATGTTGGAGCAAAGATTACAGTGGAGACAGAGAACGTTGAAAGCCTGGGATGAAAATCTAGAGAGCATCTGTGGGAAATTAGGGTAGTCAGAAGAGCTGAGGGATTTAGAAATTCATGCACACATGTTTGTGCAGGGCCGGATGTATGCTTAGAAAAGACCTAGAAGGCCCTGAGTGCTCACATCTGACTGATCTGTAGTCTTGGTGCAAATACGGAAGTTAAGACTGTCAGAGCTGTAGATGGCTTCCCAGGTTAAGTGCTGGGAGTGCTGGGAAACCCTAACAGAGAGGCAGTTCAGAAAGCACAGGAGTTTGTTTTGTTTTTGGTTCATTTGTTTGTTTTCGTTCTTCATTATGTATATATATATATAATTCCCTGTGTAATATTTTCTTTGATTTATGAGTTATCCAAAGTTGCTTTATTCCCAAATACTTGGGGATTTTCTTGCTATTCCCAGTGATTTCTACTTAATACTGTTGCAGTTAGAAAACAAAACCTTGTATGTTTCAATCATTTGAAATGTATTGAGATGTGATGGGACCCAATCTTCTCACTGTTGTAGGGGAATTTTGTAGATAAGCAGTAGGATAAGGTAAAAATGGTCCATGTGACTATTGGACTAGAGTTGGAGATATGAATATGAATTCATATTTAACTTAATGAAGATACCATTAGCTACACACAGAAATATAAGAAGATGTGTATAATACAAAGGTATGTATTTCCTTGATCTTTCAGCTGAGACTGCCTAAAAGAAATGACACACAGCAGTAGCAATAACCAGTATCTCCCAGATCTTGGTTTCTTGGTTTCTAATGCCAGCCTTTCTTAAAAGGAACCAGGAATTTAAGGCAAAATGGCTGACTAGAAATGAAGTAGGAAATATATAAGATGAGGTTGAGTGTCTAACAGTGCCAAAAATAAGGGAGTAAAATGAGAACAAGAAGAATAGTAATAACAGTGATGATAATGAGGCAGTAAATAAAAGGAACACAGAGTCAAGTTAAAGAACTTCTAGTGACCAAAACTGAAAAAAAAAAAAAAATTGAGCAGCAAAACTTATGAAATAATTTTGGACTGTAACCTAAAGTTTCAGTATATACCTATGAGTCCCATACTGATAGACATAAGTGATTGAATACATAACAAAGGGAAGATGAAAGATGAATCTCAGGAGGAGAAGCATAACTCCCAATACCTTAAGTCTAGACTGCACCTAGTGACTTCCTTCAAGAGAGTGCAAAATGTAAAAGGAAAAGGGAATATTATAACATGACATTATAACGGATAAAACCCTGACAAACATGACTCCATCCGAGTGACCAAGACCAGCGTCAACTGCAGTAAGTCAAGTTGATAGGACACTTTACCTCTGTGGTCTTTCTCCCCAGATAATACAACCCAGTCTAATCATAAGGAAAAAATCAGAAAAATTCCAGTAGAGGGATTTTCTAAAATATAATGACTGATACTGCTCAAAATTGTCAAAACCATCAAAAACAAGAAATGCTTGAGAAACTGTCATAGCCAAGAGGAACTTTCAGGAGAAGGTAACTAAATGTGATATGGTGCCCTAGATGGAAATCCTGCAACAGGATTTTTATATTAGGTGAAAACTGAGGAAATCTGAATAAAGTATGGACCTAAACATTTTTCATTCTAATAAATATCATAGTAGTGTGTGCTGTTACAAGTAGGGATAACTAGGTTTAGGATATACAAAAACATTCTCCTTTTCACAATTTTTATGTAAATCTAAAACTTTAAAAAATAAAAAATATTTTCAAAAGTTATAAGAAACCCCCCTCAAAAATTTATATACTCACACATGCAATTTTTCTATGAGGTGGGTATGGATGGGGAGAATGGAGAAAGTTCCTAAGAACTAGGAACATATGCATTTGAGGAGAAAGTATATGAAAGCAGCATCCTTATAAAAGGTGATTATCTGAAGAGTAGTTCTGTGACTGAGTTGAGTGGCCACAGCCATGCTGGGCATGTTTAAGACTAGAGAGTGTTCATTATTAGAGCTGTCATTTTCTACCACCTCTCCCTCGGTGGTGGACACCACAGAAGGAGCTAGACATTTAGAAATTCTAAACAGATTGCTAAACAGATATTGTTCTGACCTTTACTTGTGTCCACATCTCTGAAAAAAACTCATGCTTTGACTTCTCCCTTGCTGTTCACAGTCCGGTATTCATATAATTCTCCTTAAGGCTGATGACCCCAGAGCCCTAGGACCTAGGATTGACACAGTAAAAAGAAAAAGGCATACGCTTGACTAGTCAAGCTGAACAACTTGCTTGACCTGTAGCAAACCCTGTAATATACCCCAGTAGTAGTTCTGAGTTAGACTGGTAAGACCTTTCTATACCCCTGGATTCTTTATCCATGCCCTAAAGAGAGTTATTCTGCATAAATTACTATAAAGATAGAGAAAAGTTTTAGTTGGATATGAGATAGGTCATCTACAATTTGGCTGATGTTAGCTACCAAAAAGGAGAAAGATGTTTTAGACAATAAGAGAATTTCCATTTCCAGTTAGGATTGAAAACATAATGTTGGTCTAACCATAAAAAGGAAAATAAGCTAAACACATTACTAAACAATACCCAAAATAAATTCAGAGAGATGAGAATGCAAAGAAATCAAAACGAGATAATATCCAGAAAAAGATGAGCCCATAGGATAAGGGATGATATCATCACTGTGTTCATCCTGGGTGAAAGAGAAGGAGAAAGAAGACTCTGCCATAGATTGAGGAAAGAGGACACCAGACAAATTCATAGCAAACTTAGCTGACATGATAAATTAGAACCCCAAAGACCTCAACTACACAACAAGTTGTCGTCATCTACCAGCTATTTTCATAGACCTCCAGCAAATTCAGAAATAACCAAAGACTGAGTTCAAGTTTAAATAACTAGGAAATCCTCCCAGAGGCATGAGGGGTCTTTCACTAAACAAAGCAACACCTCAACACCTGACTGAATCAGGTCAGGATGAGAAAACTGAAAGGAAATCCTGAGAAGCATTCTCTGCCTAAACTAATGTTAAGGCAACAGCTGCAGAAGGCTGGGAAAACATTTATGTAAGTATATATGCTTTAAAAGATTACTGACCATTTAATCCAAAATAATGATAATATGCTATGAAGATTTTAGTATATGAATAAATATAATATATGATAGGAACAGAAGGGGGGGGAAGGAAAAATGAGGTTTACATATTTGCCATGAAGTCACATAACATAGTTTAAAGCCAAGTTATGGTATTATAAACAAATATTATAAACTTTATAGTAACCAATTCAAATATAAAATAAAGAAATATAGCTAATAAAACACCAGAGGACATAAAATGAGATTAAAAATGTTCAGCTTACTGAGAAAAGTCAGGGAAGGAGAAACATTAAAATAAAAAAAAATCAAGTATGAAGCAAATACCACAATAGTAGACTTCAATGAACATATTAGTAATAGAATTAAATACAAATGGACACTCCAACTAAAAGTAGTTGGACAAGAAAATTGATCCAATGATAAGCTGAATATAAGAAATACTATAGACTTTCAAGTTTCAGTTTTGACATGTAAAGAACTACTTCAACCAGACAACCAGAAAAAATTGGAAAAACTGAAAATCAGTGACTTTTCTTGGCTCTATAAGAAATCTGAGATTTCAGAACAAAGCACCATCCTTAAACCCAGAGAGACAGGAACATCTTAGAGAGATACATCTGAAATCTGTTTACCTGAAGCAGAAGCCTCTGGAGCCATAAACTGGTAGAATCTCAAGTGGGAACCAGGACTGATTGCTGGAGGCTGATGATGGAAAGTGAGAAACTCCTGGAGGAGATACACCCAGGTTTTTCCTCCACAAACCCACCAGGCTCTCGCCGTGAGGAACCCATGGATCTTCCATGGCTCTGGAAGAGAAGGTCAAGAGTAGCCACTGTGAAACACAGCGGAATCTTCTCCATAGAAAACACCTGATCTCCAGAGGAAAGGATTTAGCCAAAGCGCAAAGCCTAGGAAGATGATGCCTTCCTATCCAGGGCTTCCAGGAAATAGATTGGAACCCTTGCTGCTGAGAGGAGAGTAGAAGCCCCTTGAGGAATATTGTGAAGGCCATAGCCCTGAGAAACAGGCGCCCTGAAAGGCTGGGCTACTCAGAAGAGCATAGAATGCTCCTACTCCCCAAGTTACAACCACACCAAGAGGGCACCAGTATAATGACAGTGCATGATAGCTGAAGAGCACTAAGGCACTGCCTTTCAGAAAAACACAAGGAAGTGCAAAGGCAACAGGGGAGTAAAATAGTAACACTGGGAAAATCAGAAGCCCTTGTTACCTATAGCTATACTGCTTATTAACAGTAGCCTAACTCTTGGTATATTAACATAAATCCTCACACTAAGGACCTATTTACCTCAGTTCCTACTACCTAATACAACTTATCTGGCCTTAAACAAAAAAATTAAAGTCATGCCAAAAGGCAAGTGAAAACATATTTTAAAGCAAGGAAACAATCATCAGAACGATATTCAGACAGGAAACAGATGTTGGAATTATTGTATGGGGAATTTCAAATAACTATGATTAATATGTATGGTCCCTAATATCTCAAATATGGAACAGTCAAGAACAGATGGCTAATGCAATCAGAAGGATGGAAACTCTAAGAAAAAATCAAAAGGAAATAGTAGAGCATAGTTAATAGGAATGAAATGTCTTTGGTGGACTCATGAGAAAACCAGACATGGTTAAGGAAAGAACTAGTGCATTTGAAGATAGGGTGAGAGATGAAATATACCAAGCTGAAACAAACATAAAGATAAAAAAAAAACACAGAACATCAAAGAATTGTGAGGCAATAACAAAAGATGTGACATATATATATAATTTTAATACTAAAACCATCAAACCACTGATTCAGGAAGCCGAGAGAGATAAATATCTCCCCATGTTCCCAACCCCTGAAAAAAACTGAATAAATAAACATGCATACATATATATATGTGTGTGTGTGTGTGTGTGTGTATACACACACAGGCATATCATATTCAAACTTCAGAAAACAAGAACAATTTAATACAGAGGAATAGACAAACTGAATGTAAAAGGCAAATACACCATCACTAGAGATTTTTAAAATGTTGATTATAAAAGGTCAGTTAATGATTAATACATATTAGTATACATTAATTAAAGTATACATACCTAAAAATAGAGTTTTAAATTCATGAAGCAGAAATGGAAGAAAAGGAGAAATAGACATCCATAATCATACAGAAAATTTTCGTGGACTCATCTCATTACTGAGAGAACAATGAAGCAAATGCTGCTAAGAGAAAAGAATATTCAAACAACACTGTCAGCATCCTGGACCAAGTCGATATTTATAGAAGACCATACCCATCAGCATAAGAATACACATTTTTTCAAGTACACATATATCATATGGTGGGTCATAAAACATACCTCAATAAATTATAGCATACAAAGTCTTGCTTCCTGAATACAATAATACTAAATTAAACCTCTATTTAAATTAAATTAGAAACCAAGAACAAAATGCCAAGAAAATCCCCAAATGCTTAGAAATTGATACTCATCTTTCAATAATTCATAGGTCAAAAAATAAATCACATGGGAAATTAGAAAGTATTTTTAACTGAGTGATAATGAAATGTAACATGAAAGTAGTAGTGGAGATAGGCGCTGCTTTTAAAAAAGAGAAATTCTGTCTGGGATGTCTGGCTACTCGCAGCCTACCAGCCTACATTCTCCGTTTGCTCTCTGTCCCATCTCCGAGTGATGTTGTTGTTCAGTTGCTCAGTCTTGTCTGACTCTTTTCGACTCCTTGGACTGCAGTACACCAGGCTTCCCTGTCCATCACCGACTCCTGGAGCTAACTCAAACTCATGTCCGTTGAGTCAGTGATGCCATCCAACCATCTCATCCTTTGTCGTCTCCTTCTCTGCCTTCAATCATTACCTACTAATAAAGTTTCCATGCATCTGACCTAGAGACCAACAGGAGTGTTCAAACCATTCAAGTGCAAGTCCACCTGCACATGATGGAATCTGCCCAGGCCCACCTTTAGTCCTAATAAAACCCAAACAAAATTTCTCTTCTTCATGCAATCCACCTAAACTAATTTAAGCATATTTTGAAGTTCTAGTTCCCCAAAAAATCCCACTATGTATGTACTATACTTAAGGACTAGCACTAGAACTCAGGAGAGTCAGCCTCCAACTCCTAGAATGTATTCCCTAAAATCGCCTAAATCAAATTAAATAATTCTGAATCCAAGATGATGAGAATAGAGTAATTCACTCAGAGTTAGAGGAGTGTAGTTATAAGAGCATGGTCTCTGCAAACACACTGCCTGGGTTCAATTTCACCTATGTGACCTTGAACCAGTTACCTAATCTTTTCTGCCTCAATCTTCTAATTAACAACATGGGGATAGTAACACCATAGGATTGTTGAGAGGATTGAATGGATTAATACATGCAAAGAAATAAGACCTGTGTCTGGAACACTGTAAAGAATATAAACATTTTATTTTTTATATTTAAATAAGCTGAAGGACAATTTGCTTTAAAAATGCTTGTTTGGGTTGCCTCCTTTAGGAAAACATCTGAGTTTCATTGCTCTGTTGTGTTGTGTGCTTAGCTACAAGGTTCTATTTTCACCAAAAGTTCTTCCATAGAACTTCACTCAAGACTTGCAACAATCAGTGACATGTCACCAGGTTTCTGTATCAATCTCTATTTGTCCAATTCTGTCCCTTCTCTACCACAACCCTCTTCTCTGTTTCAGTCATAGCTGCACAGTGTATATATTTAGAGACCACACATTTTTACCTTGTCTTTGCAATTTACTATTCACATGACCTTAAACAGATTGTTCCTACTTCATGATGTCACAATTTCATCATCTGTAAAATGGGGACCATGCTTCTAATTCAGCTCACTAAGTTATTGTAAGTATTGACTAAATTGCCTAATTAATGAAGTAAAAGTGCTTCAAAAAGCATAGTGTTTCATGCACTTCTCAACCTTCATAAGAATGCAGTTTCATAGTCAGTAAAAAGCAAGGTATTTGTGACTGACTGTCTCAGGAGCCTTTACAGGCTCTCCTGGAAATGTGTGTGTGTGTGTGTGTCCTATATCACTTTCATTTCTTCCCTCATATTAACTGATGTACCAGAGAAACTTCAGAGACTTATTTATCTTCTTTCAGAAGTCTCTTCTTTGTAAAGAAGCTAGACTATAAAAATAAACTATGCAAAAATAATGAAAGACAGTGTGTTGTACTTTTATATCTTATAAGTACTGTAAGACCTTTTTAAAAAGGAATATGCAAGGTATATTTCTCAGATGTTTAATGATCAATTCATCTATTTTGGAGAGTTCATAGGACAATAATTCTACTTTGTTTTATTTTGGGGGTTCACATCTATTCTTCCATAGTAATGGTGGTGAGGGTTTGTGTAATCGTTCACTGTACTCTTTAGTCTGATGTCCCATAGTTAGAATGAATTCCGCCCGAGACTGTGGTGGAGGACACAACTGTAGACCAGAGGAATGTAGAAGAATGTCACCCAAATTACCTCTTTGGAACACTGCTGTATCAAAAGGTATAGCAAAGGATGCCAAAGTCAAGTAGGTCAATGATGATATATTTACTTCTTGGACTGTCACAACGTACTCTAAAATCATGAAAGACCATTCATTCATTCATGGATCTTTACTGAACATCTATACGTCAGGGAATTTTCTGGATTCAGATGGTACAGAATTAAACGAAACAGGCAGAATTTTCTGCTTTTGGGAATCTTTGTATAGGAAATCCCTATTTCACAAAACAAACCTGATTTAATTTGGGTTAATCTAGCATATTCTATACTTCCATAAACTTTCCTCATAGAAGATAAATGAAAATAGTATGGGCATCCCAGTATTATTCGGAACAGAGTTTTGAAAGTGATGATGGCAGAATAATGAGTTCTTTTCACTCCGTGGCTTCTACCTCTTTAATATTTGCCTTACTATATCAGAAATGAACGTCATGGCTGGTATGTACTCAACCTGTATAGATTGCCTAACAGACACCCTACTTGGCATTGCAAATTATGTTTGTGAATTTTAAGTTATCACATGACCCCCCCAAAGGATCTCAGTTTGTTACATTTAAGATTAATGAGGCATTGGATAGCCATTAAGAAGCTATTTAAGAATATGCATTTAATTAAAATGAATTATGTATATGAGTTAATACCATTCAACCTTTTTAATTTAGAGAGATAAATCATAGCTAGTTCACTCCTGAGAAGGGCCCTCACATTGGCAAATTGAATATTTATGCTACAATGCCCAAATAATTAATGCCGGTCAGATTCATCCATAATGGGTATATCCTCAGACTTTACCCACCGGAGAGAATTAAACATTTCTCTTTTAGTTGACTGTGTGTATGCACTTGTACATGTAATGAGGCTACAGTGAGTAGTTTTATGTTACTTACACATAATCTCTGAATACAAAGTAAATGGTTACATCAATTCTCAAGAAAATACTGACG
Organism: Cervus elaphus; assembly: GCF_910594005.1. Taxonomy (NCBI): domain Eukaryota; kingdom Metazoa; phylum Chordata; class Mammalia; order Artiodactyla; family Cervidae; genus Cervus; species Cervus elaphus. The sequence continues at coordinate 4,305,846 of NC_057817.1, read as the reverse complement.
GGACATATGGTTTGAATGTTTCCTTTAAACATAAACGCTATTCATATGCAACACAGTTACCACCTATTGACTTAGTAATGCTTCTAGTGGCATTTTTTCTGTCCAGTGGAAATGATGCCAATACCTTAACTCTAACAAGTTTGCATTCAGAACAATGTCATATATTCAATGAATGGATACATGAATACAGCAATGGACAGAAATTCTCTATTGTTTCTTATGTGTCTCATACTGCCTCTTACAGGTAGATGTTCTGTCTATTCATGATGAATTTAATTGATCAAAGGGAAGAAATATGGATATTAAAAATATATCTGAGACCCAACGCTTGCTGCGATTGAACTATTCTAACTACTTTCCTTGAAGTAGTTTATTTAAATCCTCACAGTAGCCATATTGTTTAGGTACTATTATTATCCTTCTTTTACAGATGAGGAAATGGAGACATAAAAGGTTAAATCATTCGTTCAAGATCACAGAATTGAAAAGTGATAAAGCCTAGATTTGAATTTCAGCAATCTGACTCTCTAGCCTGCTTAAGTTTTCTGCGCTGACCTAGTGAGTGTAGAGTATCTCACAGTATCATGAAGTCTGAGGAACTCACAGGGCTTCCCTGGTGGCTCAGTAGAAAAGGATCTGCCTGCCAATTCAAGAGAGGTGAGCTTGATCCCTGGGTCAGGAAGATCCCCTGAAGAAGAAAATGTAAAATGTAAACCCACTCTAGAATTCTTGCCTGGGAAATGCCATGGATGGAGGAGTTTGATAGGCTACAGTCTGTAGCAGGTCTCAAAAGGGTCACACACGACTTAGTGACTAAACAGTAAAAAGGAACTCACAGACCATCTCTTTTGTTGGCTTCTTATTCACATTCAGTGACATAGTAGTTTTATAGGGCTAATAAATCCATTCGGAGGCACATGTTTCCATTCTCTATGTGTTTTCTAAGAATATCTACTTATAAGCACATATTCTTTGTATCTCACCATAGGAAATACACATAAACCTCTTGAAATATGTGTGTACACACACACACACACACACACACACACACAGTGTCAAGTATAGAAGGAACCTAAAAGGAGTAAAGAGATGAAATTTTATATAAACTCTGTCTTAATAGAATTAGAATTCTTTATTAAAAACAGAAGAAAATAATATTTAATTAGAAGCTTCCTTTTAGAAATGGAAAGAATCTATTATTAGCTACCCAGGGAGAAGTAGTGAACTATCAAGACTAATGTGATTACAGTTTCCTAAAAACATTTCATTTGTTTTTCAATCACCACCATCACAACTGCAACCATCTGACTATCAGCATAACAATAACCTTAAAAGGCTGATATCACATGGTTTATGCTGTGCTTCACCAAAGTGTCACAGCAGTATAATCAATAAAGCAGTGCAAGCTGTGAACAAATTACAATAAAACACCTAAAGAATGATCCACAATTAAAAGGTAGAGGGAAAAAAGCCCTTCAATTTAGATAAACCAATCTGCCACTCAGTTTGATAAAGTTCAGTTAAAGTATTCTGACACTCTCATGGCATCTATCAGCAGAAAGATCTGTAGCTTGAATCTAAATTAACTCTTCAGGTTGTACAAGAATAAAGAATTATAAGCCTCTAGTTACACACACTGGAGTACTACTTGTAACCTAACAACTAAATTCCTATTGAAATTTCATATTGCAATCTACCAAGAGGTATCTATATTGATTTTAACAAGGAGTTCGAAATATGTTTCTAAAATATGACAGTTCTTCATTTTAACATATAAAGATTGATAGATCCATGGCTACAATTGATTTAAAAATGTATAGTAATCACTTATAATTTGCTAGACAAGAAGCATTAACAATCAGATGTATTCATCACTATTTCAGGTCTTGCATTTTTATGATATTCCATTCTACCCTAAACTTGAAGAATGAGTTGGTGAAGAGAGAAGGTGGGGATGGGGCATACATACAGGTTAGTCCAGACAAAAGGAAATCATGGGTAACACATGAGTGTCTAAAGTATCTTGTGTACACACACAAGATGACTATGTGTAGTCATGTCTGACTCTTTGTGACCCCGTGAACTGTAGCCCACCAGGCTCCTCTGTGCGTGAATTTTTCCCGGCAGAAATACTGGAGTGGGTTGCCATTTCCTCCTCCAGGGGATCTTCCCGACTCAGGGATCGAACTCACATCTCCTGCATTGGCAAGCGAATTCTTTACCACTTCAGAGCCACATCCTTCAGAACTGCAATTCATTTGGGGACAAAGGAGATATGTGGAAAAGTAGTGGTACATGAAGCTAATTAGTAAAAGATCTTAAGCCAGAGAGTGACATGATTTGAGTTTTCAAGTTTCAATTTAGAAATAATTCTCTAGCTCCAGAGACAGGAAAAGATAAAAAGAAGAAAAACTGGAGTACGTTACATTATGTCAAGGTGGCTGTTATGGAGAGTTGCATTTTCTCAGGCACGTCTACCACTGTGGGTGAGCTGGACTCATTTGAAGGGTCTAGAACAGAGTGTAGAATAGGGGTACAGTGGTTCTTTGCACAGTAGGCCTCAGGGCTCTGCTTCTTAAGCTTTCTTGTCTTGACATTGAGAGAAAAGGCAAATAATATTGTGGACATACTTCCAAACACTGGTAAACATATAGCATTCCTTGTACATCTAGACTTGTCTTTCTCATTTTCATGTTTCTTTAGTAACTGGCTGGGGTGTAAGGTTGATGTTGCTTCTAAGACCTACAAGTAATGCCTAGAGTGGAACTTACCATGGAAACAGGCGCACTAGGAGATGGTGATATTATACAAAAAACCCATGCCAGGTAGTCTGTAGGGGTCCCCAGCCTCCATGGACTGGTATCTCCTGTAAGATCAATAGCAGCATTAGATTAGAAATAACGTGCACAATAAATGCTTGAATCATCCCAAAACCAACCCCTCCATCCTCGGCCCATGGAAAATTTGTCTTCCACCAAGTTAGCCCCTGGTACCAAAAAGTTTGGAGACTGCTGAGGACATGTGATCTGAAGAAAATGTAGAGAGAGTAGGACCATTCAGAATCTAGTTTAGGTATACATTAAGATATACATTAAGGCAAGTCCTTAGAGTTGTCAGCAGACTTGTAGATTAGAAGTAGGGAGTTTGGAAGAGTTACTTTCTAAACTGTAATGCTAGCTGAGATCCAAGATCTGTGGAATGATCTACAGATGCCATGGAGGCAGAATAATTCCTGGATGAATAACAAAGCAGTGGGTAAAGCAGCATGGAAACCATGAATAGACCGCAGCGTGCTGGTTTACTGTCTCTTCGTAAATAATGAAGTATTGTCCATGTCATGGGTATATTTTTCATAGGCCTCACGTATTTCTATACACCTTGTCCACTGAGGTGAAGAAAACTTCTACTGAGTACTCCTTTTGCAAGGATATTTATATAGCAAACAGGTTTGGAAGATAGAGATAGTGTTTCCTGGTTGAGAGATCAGATATGTTTATTGTTAAATATAGCAAAAAGAACAGCTTTGGTTTCAGTGCCTTGAAAGGATTGAAGTTACTATAGCTCAGAGTTCCTTAGCTATGATATAAATGTGTTGCACACACAATTTATGTTAATACTTAATCTCTTCACTCTTTTCTCAAGAGACTTAGAGGACAAGAGAAAATAATGCAAACACATAATTCATGCTCTCTGATGAGACATGAGTAATGAAGAGCTTTGCTTTTGACCCAGGATTCCCATATCTTTTTTCAGAAACCAGGAAACTGTGGCAGGCTAACCTTTTATCTTGCAAACAGATTAATACTCTTAAATCCTTCAAAAGTCTTGACAGGGTGATTATTTTATGATAGCATAATACAAGAGTCATCTCAGCCATTTGTTTGAGAATAGCTTCATCATCATCTTGTTTTCCAGAATATGTATGGTTTTAACTCAATTTGTTATAGAAAGACCACATTAGTTGTGTCTTGTGTCACATAATAAACTAATCGGTACCATAAGGGGAAGGGAGAGGAAAGTACAGTCAAAATAAGATATTTGTAAACTCACTGTGCTTCCCTGGAGGCTCAATGGTAAAGAATCCTCTTGCAATGCAGGAGACCGCATGCAATGGAGGAAACACGGGTTGGATTCTTGGGTGGGGAAGATCCCCTGGAGAAAACAATGGTCACCCATTCCAGGATTCTTTTCCTTGGAATCCCATGGACAGAGAAGCCTGGGAGGCTACAGTCCATGGGGTCACAAAAGAGTCCGACACAACTAGCAACTAAAATAACAAACAACAACAAATTCACTAAGCCTGATTTCAGGGTCAGAATGTGAAACTTTAAAAACAGGACACAACCAAATTTTCCCCATATGAATCCATTCATCTTAACTGCCCAGATGCTTACCCCAAGTCTTAATGCCCTGATTTTGTATCATCCATCAGTTTTTGTCTAAAATAGGCTCAGCAGAGACCTTGGACCTTTTACTCTTCACTAATTTAAGGTGATGTTTTCTCTCACTTGTTTCTAGCTTCATGTAGTCTTCTCTAAGCTGCAATTCCACTTCTTGGTTTGGGAATCTGAACCATGCAGATGACCAACAAAATCCAACGTGAGCACATACATGTTGCCAAACACGCGATCCTACTATGAATACAGGTTTGCTAGAATACAGTTATTAAGAAATGGATTGATAGTTAGTGTGAACACATGTACCTCCAGTGATTTGAACCAGCAAGAAAGAGCCAGTTGCATCATTTCCAAACTGCATTTTGTGATCTTGCATTGAAGCTTGAAATCCCCTGTAGTGGAAATATTATATCATGAAAATCAGCAAACATTGAACTTTGGCTGCTTTTTTTTTCTGGACAACCATCATCATAACCAGAGTATAGTCATATTTACATCTCAAAACTAAAGCTCAAGTTTTGGAACTAAACAGTTTTCAATGATTTTAAAGTTCAGTTTATTATTCAGATAGGTCAAGTTCTTTACTGGAAAACAAAAGCAAAAATAACATGGGCCTCAGTTAATAAAGCAATGGTGTTGATATTAAAAATCTTGATTAATACAAATTAACTAAATAGTATAAGACAACTATTCACACAATTTTCTCCAAAGTCCTTCCTAAATCCAGTAGATACTAGTATTTATTATGGTACAAAATCATAAAGCATGAATGTATACTGAAAACAAATCTAAAAGCTTACAAGTAGTTTCTTGAAATAATTTTAACTTATTGCTTTAATTATAGAGATTTGACATCAAAATAACCAGAAATCTTTAATGAAAATCACACCTTTGATATAAAAAATAAAAGAGTATGATAAAAAAAAGAAAAAAGAACCAAATGCAAATATATTGGTGAATAGATTACATTCACATATATAAAAATTAAATTATTGGATTGGATTTTTTAATATATATACTGTCACTTAGACAATTAAAATATAATGATACAGAAATGCAGAAAGTAAAAGAATGGAAATTCTTTTCAAAGAAATGTGAAACTAAAGAAAGTAAATAAGAAAGAAAAAAAAGAAAGTAAATAAGTACTATGATTATGAGATAAAAATAGACATTAAGGTAAAAAGTATTGTTAGACATAAGAGGGTCATTACAAAACAATAAGAAAAAACCTACAGAAAAATGAAATAATACTAAATTACAAGCATAGAGCAATAAATCCTCCAAATATATAAAATTAAAATAAACACAATAAATTGCAAAAAATAACAATTTTAACAAATGCTTTTAATATAACACAGAAACATAGGAATAAGCAGAGCAAACTGAACTAGTATGAGTATAGAATATTCGATCAACTCAATGAAAAATATACATAAAACCAGACATATATATAACATGCATATGCCATTTTGAAAGTATATAGATTATCTGTTTCTTTTAAGAACATAAAGAAAAGTTGCAAATATTAATTACTTATTGGAGTAGAAAAGTTTAAGCAAGACTAAATTATCCATATCATCTAGAGCATAGGGTTCCCTTATTAAAATAAAACAAAATTAAATCAACAGAACAAAAAGTAACTTGAAAACTTCATGGATATTAAGTTTAAATACATGTATCTGAACAGGCTCTAATCTAGGATGAAATCATAAAGAAAATTTTACAAATCTATCTATGCTAAATATGTGACAATTTTTTGAGAATAACCACTATTAATAAAAATATGGTATATAGCTTCAAAAAAATTGAATGAAATATATATACATACATACACACATACACGGGGCTTCCCTGGTATCTCAGCAGTAAAAAATCCATTTGGGATATAGGAGGCTGCCTGCAGTGTAGAAGACATGGGTTGATCCTTGGGTCAGGAAGATCCCCTGGAGAAAGAAATGGCAACCCACTCCAGAGTTCTTGCCTGGAAAACCCCATGGACAGAGGAGCCTGGTGGGGTTGCAATAGTCGGACAGGACTGAGTGACTAAACCACCAACCACCACCACACACATACATAAAATTAAGAGAGAATGAAAGGAAGGAAAAAAAGAAAGTAAGGATAAAAGGAGAAATCAAAAACAAGCAAGACTACAAAGGAGTATTTAAAAATGTATTCAAAAAGAAAAAAAAGACAACATAAGATGAAGGGAAAATGTCTACATATATTTTAAAAATGATTAATATAAATTAACTAAGCATATCAGTTAAAAGAAATGCATGTTTTGCTTTGTTAAAAGCTGTATGATCTTTAGAAGAAGCACACCTAAAAGTTAAAGACTCCACAATATTGCAAGTAGGATGATTTTTTAAAATGTACTTGCAGTTCAGCTCAGTTTAGTTCAATCACTCAGTCGTGTCCAACTCTTTGTGACCCCATGGACTGCAGCACGCCAGGCCTCCCTGTCCATCACCAATTCCCAGAGTTTACTCAAACTCCTGTCCACTGAGTCTGTGATGCCATCTAAACATTCCATTCTCTGTCATCCCCTTCTCCTCCTGCCCCCAATCCCTCCCAGCATCAGGGTCTTTTCAAATGAGTCAGCTCTTCACATCAGGTGGTCAAAGTATTGGAGTTTCAGCTTCAGCAACAGTCCTTCCAATGAATATTCAGGACTGATTTCCTTTAGGATGAACTGGGTGGATCTCCTTGCAGTCCAAGGGACTCTCAAGAGTCTACTCCAACACCACAGTTTAAAAGCATCAATTCTTCGGCACTCAGCTTTCTTTATAGTCTAATTCTCACATCCATACATGACTACTGGAAAAACCATAGCTTTGTCTCAACGGACCTTTGTTGGAAAAGTAATGTCTCTGCTTTTTAATATGCTATCTAGGTTGGTCATAACTTTTCTTCCAAGGAGTAAGCGTCTTTTAATTTCATGGTTGTAGTCACCATCTGCAGTGATTTTGGAGCACCCCAAAATAAAGTTTGTCTGTTTCCACTCTTTCCCGATCTATCTACCATGAAGTGATGGGGCCAGATACCATGATCTTAGTTTTCTGAATGTTGAGCTTTAAGTCAACTTGTTCACTCTCCTCTTTCACGTTCATCAAGAGGCTCTTTAGTTCTTTGCTTTCTGCCAGAAGGGTATTAACTACTAACTAAAATAATATAAATAGATAGGTGGATGGATAGATAACATACAGATAGATCGAGTTAAAAATGATTTTAAGAAGAAAGCCTATCAACAGTGATGAGAATTAAACAAGAAAGAAAAATCTAATACAATTCATAAAAATTAAAAGTATTCAGTATGACAAAAGATACAATCAACATGATTAAAACAAAGTCATAGGAAGATATTTTCAAAACTACAATTAGCAAAGGACAAATATATAGAAATATATAAAACTGTAAATAATGTAAAATAAGCAACAGGTTAATAAGAACCAAACATTCCAGCAGAAAAGTGGGCAAAGGAAATGAAAGGCAATTTATTGACGTTAAAGCACAAACATTCATTTAAAATATGGAAAGATACTTAAACTCCTGATTAGTTAATATATGTTAATATAAAATGAATGGAAGGAGATTTTTTTTTTTTTTCATCTGATGCACTACTCATAAAAGACCTCTACCAAATAGCAAACTTAATGGTGAGTTACTGAAAGATCAAATCTGCCACCTTTGAGATCAGAAGTTGAGGGGATGTCTGAGATCACAGATTCTATTCCATTTAATATTATACTGGAGGTCCTGGTCAGCACTAAACGCCAGGATTAAAAATTGAGTAAAGAATTAAAATATATAAAGACAGAAGAATAAATGATAGAAAAGAAAGAACTAACACTTTTCTCATTCCCAGATAATTAAAAATCTAAACTTATCTACAGAATTAAAATTAATAAATGACTTAGCAATCTGGATAGAGGTTGTCATATAAAAATTAATATTCTATGTAGTAGCAATTAGCAAAAGAAAATTCAAGATATAATTTTTAAAAATCTTTTGAAATATCTAATAGCAAAGAATAAACCTAACAAAAATATGCAAGACTTTCACAGAAATTTGTGTGGAAAAAACAAGTGGGTATACCATATCCCTAAATTGGAATACTCAATATATAAAGATATCAATCCAAGAACTCCCCTGGTGATCTAGTGGTTAAGACTCCATGCTTACTCTGGGCTTGCTCCTTGGTGTAAGAAGTAAGCTCCCGCACCCTGCTGTGAGGTATGGCCAAAAATAAATTAGTAAATAGAAATAGTTTAGCCCAATCCTTTAAAAAAAAATCAACCCTTTTTGCAAATTGATCTACGGAGACCAATATTACACTCCATACAAATGAGAAATACATTTTTTAGATAAAGCTACCAACATTTGTTTTCTTATTGCGGTCTGCACCTGTAATAGCTCTCAGTTCAGTTCAGTTCAGTCGCTCAGTCGTGTCTGACTCTTTCCGACCCCATGAGCTGCAGCACACCAGGCCTCCCTGTCCATCACCAACTCCTGGAGTCCACTCAAACCCATGTCCATTGAGTCGGTGATGCCATCCAACCATCTCATCCCCTGTCATCCTCTTCTCCCCCTGCCCTCAATCTTTCCCAACATCAGGGTCTTTTCAAATGAGTCAGCTCTTTGCATCAGGTGGCCAAAGCATTGGAGTTTCAGCTTCAGCATCAGACCTTCCAATGAACACCCAGGACTGATCTCCTTTAGGAGTCAAAGGCTTTGACATAGTAATGGCTCTAGTCACTCCCAAAAATATAGTCTGATAAGAGTAATCATTGAGAAAAATTTGGGAAATAACTCTAACTGGTAAAAAAGTAAATTTATTCAAACTTTAATAGCAATTCAGGAATAAGTAGTAAGGTTGAAGTAATAACTAGTCTAAAATTCAGTTATTTCATTGAGATGAACAGTCTATGTCTACTCTTGTATATGTACATAAATGTAGTTTTCAGTATTATATGTGTGTGCTCAGTCGCTCGGTCATGTCCAACCCTGTATGACCCCACGGACTGTAGCCCACCAGGCTCCTCTGTCCATGGGATTCTCCTGGCAAGAATACTGGAGTGGGTTGCCATGCCCTCTTCCAGGGGACCTTCCCCATCCAGGGATTGAACCCATGTCTCTTACATCTCCTGCTTTGGCAGGAATGTTCCTTACCATTGAGCCACTGGGATAGCCCTCAATATTGTATAACCAATCCTTTAAAAATAATTGAAATATCCATAATTGTGAGGATAAACATAGGATTTGAATTCTACCATAGAAATAAATGAAGACCACAAATTGATAAAAAGCATAATAAAAGAGTCAACCACCATCACTTGCCTTTGGCAGAGACTTGAGATGGGTGGAGGACTGAGAAACCTAAAGTGAGAAAAAGAGATGGCCTGATTGGCACTGTGATTGGAGGTTGTCGGCTCGAAGAAGCTGAAGCAGGGCTAAATAAAAGTAAGGCATCCAAGTGATTAGTGAGGCTTTCTTTAGTTGGTCCTCAGTTGGAAGCAGGGACAAAAATTCCAGGGGCTGGCGGTTATTTGACCCAGTTATTTATTGCCTTTGCTTAACTGATGCAGTGATGGTGGGTCAGACTTCTATTTTTTTATATCATATGGCATTTGTCTGTATATTTAGTCCATCTCAACATGATTATGGAAATAAGTGAACGAAGTTGTCAAGTATCAGAAGAATCCTTGGGCTTCCCTCATAGTTCAGTCGGTAAAGAATCTGCCTGCAAGGCAGAAGACCTGGGTTTGATCTCTGGAATGGGGAGATCCCCTGGAGAAGGAAATGGCAACCCACTCCAGTATTCTTGCCTGGAAAATCTGATGGACGGAGGAACCTGGCAGGTTACAGTCCTTGGGGTTGCAAGAGTCGGACACGACTTAGCGACTAAACTAGCACCACTACCACAGTGATAAATACCAGATTTATAATCAAAATAATGGTTTCTCAAAATGTAACATTAGCTGAGGAGCAGAAAAGTTTCCTTAGGTAGTACAATATGATAGAATTTTAGGGCACAATACTATATTTTATTGGGGGAGGGCAAACATATATAATAAAAGTAGTAAAAAGCTGCAGAGAAAGGATACACACTAATCGATGGCTCTTTGGTCTGAAAGGAAATCAAATAATGGAGCAGAGCTTTAGTGATATACATAACTTTTTATTTCTGAAAATAAAATAAATATTAAAATACACCTGGAAAATATGAGTTTATAGTATCTGTTTCCTATATTTTTAGAATATGTGAATTTAGTCATTCAAATTTGAACCTATCTTGTTTCTCTTCCCCCTGCTCCCTCCCCTCCTCCTCCTCTTCCTCTTCTTCTTCAAAGCAAATGTCATTCATCTGAGCCCTGAATGTTATAATTAGCTACCAATGGACATAACATAGATAGGAATCAAGACTTCCATGTCCACCCCAGCCAGGCAGATAACAAAAGCATGTGGATAGGACTTACTATGTAAAACAATGATGAGTGATGATGACTGGTTAACCTAAAATGAGCGTTTCAACTAAAGACTTTCAAATTGAGAATAGTTTAAACCAGCATGTGACCCAAACTGCCTTCTGGGCCAAAGTGCTATTAGAATTTGAACAGCATGTTTAAAGATCTTGTGACCTGTAAGGAATGTGCTGTGTAAGAGCATAAAACTTCAGAAGAGACAAATGCTAATAAGAGCCAGCAGAATGGAGGAAACGGGAAATCTTCAAGGCCTGCATAGGCTGGATTGGCAGTGCAAGGCTGAACCATTCCTTGGGTTCACAAGCAGTTAAGGCACCTATTCTAAGCCAGGTGTTATGCGAGTGCTGAGGTTTCAAAGATGACTTCAAAGAGATCGTATTCTAAAAAACCAAGTGACCTGATTTAAAACATTAACAATCAGTCTACAGGGCTTCTCAGATGGAGCAAGTGGTAAAGAACCTGCCTACCAATGCAGGAACATAAAAAACTCCGGTTTGATCCCAGGGTCAGAAAGATCCCCTGGAGAAGGAAACGGAACCCACTCCAGTATTCTTGCCTGGAAGATCCCACAGACAGAGGAGCCTGGTGGGTTACAGTTCATGGAGTTTCAAAGAGTCAGATGTGACTGAAGTGGCTTAACATGCACACAGTCAACTTAGAAAGATTGCTTTGAAATATTTCTAGAAGATTAGCATAAAACTTTCATTTGCCAGACATAAGCGTAGTAGGTATTATTCATTTCCAGATGAGGTTTTATATATTTGGGATGTATATTCTTTCCTTATAAAGATAGAAACAGGAAGTATAAGAAGAGATTGGGAGCCACTTCCCACCTCAATATATTGAAAAGGAAAGTAAGACATTCTGCAGGAATAAAGAATTGAAAGGAGCTATAGACTACTATCAAATGAGAAACTTTCTCATATGTTAGTCCCTAAAAATCAGACAGAAAAAAAAAAGTCTAAAATAGAGACACAGATTAAAGAGAACCAAGCTGCAGATTGGGGAACCGTGAAGATACACATATATGCATGTTAATGGACTAAGGTTTTAAATATATTCTCCATCTGTGCATTTTAGTATAGACTAGACACCACTGAGGTATAATTCTTCGGAGACACATGTAGATATCTTGGACTATTAGCTCCTAATTCAGCTGTTCAGAGCCATGAAATCACATGGGTCAACCAGTTGTGAGGTGTTTGTATGTGATTTACTTCTATGAATAGCATCTTAAAGTTTTCTCTCTCAAGTGGAAGGGAAAGTGGAGTTATAACTAGATGTCATTGGAATAAGTGATGCATGTTAATATCATTTATCATCTGTGATCTGGTTAAAAAGAAGAAAACTGATGCCTGATTGATCATGGAAGAGGAGAGAGTAGGTCAAAGCACAAGAGGCTGCACATGGAGCAACTGAGGCTTAGTGGCCGTAGGGTATTTCATGTTGTATCTCACGTGTGTGTCTGAAATACACAAAATGTAATATAATACTGACATTCAGGAAAAATTCCCACACAACAACAGAAAAGGCAAACCTGTGTGATTTGGCTGTATAGAAACATCAATATTTTGGCAAATGAACATGAAAATCCATCACAATTTAATGTTTGAAATTGTTAAATCAGAAGGGAATTTCTTACAATAATAACACGTTTCTCAAAATGCTTTCAAAACTTTTTCAGAATTCATAGTGTATTGTTTTGAATATCCTCAGATGAATGATTTCCCTTTTAAAAGTGGACTTGTTTTATTTTTATCTTTATTGGTTTTAATTATGAAATTTAGGCATACTAGAATGTGGGGCAAATAAGAAACCTTGGTATACTAATTATAGAATTGAAACCCCTCGAATTTCCAAACTCTACTAGAGGTTATCAAAATTCTGATTTTTGGCATTTAATTTTTCATAAGTTGTTTTCCACTGTTATCATTTCATGCATGTGTGTATGGTGAGAATATAAAAAATCTACTCTTTTAGCCAACAGTTTTTTTTAAAACAGCCAAATGTTATTTAATACTAACTTAGGTAAATAAAACAGGACACTTGCAGTCTTACATTACTCAAAACATCAATTTCAATATAGCAATTTCAAGATAGCAATTTCAAAAGGGTCCAAAAAAGTTTTGATCAATGGAAACAACTCTGAAAAACATGTATTAACTACAATGGTGACTACTCCAAAGGATGCACCTTCAAATGTATTTTTCAGTATATCTATTATGAAAAATAAACAAAAGGGCAAGTTTTAGAACTTTATGACCACATATCTACTATGTAAGAGTCCAATGGAGTGGTAGACAAATTTTTAGTTTCTTTTTTAGTATTTTCTGCCTTAAAAAAAAATCAAACCTTACTTTACATATTATACGTAAACCAGTATGGAGATATGCTGCACAATGACTCTATTGGTGAAATAAATTCTCAGCTATTATATATTTTCATATTCAGACATTCTTTTTAGTATAAAACTTTATAATATTTTTTTCTGTAACATCAAAGGTTTAATTTCTGAGCTACCTGATATACTAAAAATAATGTATTCCTTCCTTCTTTAAATCCTACTTCCTGGAAGGAACAAATTGGAATGTCTTAATATATTAACTTTCCATTAAAATGCATGCAGATTTTTCAGATGTGGGAAATCAATTTGACAGCCTTAGGAACTTTATATGTGCTTAAATGCCTCCTAGTTGACATAATACCTTTAGGATCCCTGAATACTAGGATTGGGAGCAATCTGTCTACATATATATTTTCCATTTGAGTCATTTCCTTGTGAAAAGCTACTTGGATCAAAGAGAAAACTTCTCTATTTTAATCAGCTTATCATCATATTTTCTTGATGGTAAATAGTAACACTTGAAATTAGTTTGGAAAGAATTACGTAGAACTTTGGTCTTCCCTGGTGGCTCAGTGGCAAAGAATCCACCTGCCGATGCAGGAGACATGGGTTCGATCCCTGGGTCAGGAATATCCCCTGGAGAAGGAAATGGAAACTCACTCCAGTATTCTTGCCTGGGAAATCTCATGGACAGAGGAGCCTGGCAGACTGCAGTTCATGCAGTCCCAAGAGTCGGACACGGCTTAGCGACTAAACAACAGCATAGAACTTTGGTCTACTACCAATGTGATTGATAAAATGATAACCATTCTTTTATTGCTTATTTCTATTTTTGAGGATAGAAATTTTACATTAGTTGAAAAGCCATTATTCCAATTAAGATTCATTCTGAATGTCAACATCTTTCTGAATCTATTGAAGTTATTACCAAATAAAGACTATGGTTATAATCTCTCAATCCATGGTAAAGCCCTTATGATTGATAGAAAGAATCCATAGACCTCCACTTACACTGCAGTGGAAGAATTCCCCTCAAGGAAATATACCAAAAGAGCAGTGAACAGGCTAAACCTGATTTTTAATATGTCTAGGTCAATCTGCTGCCTGGTCAACTTGACTCTAAAGTTAGATAGAATGGTTGAAAAGATAAAAGAAAAACTATTGATATAGTAATGAAACAACTTAGAATTCAGAAGATGGGCCCTGACTTTCAATATGTTTATCATTTTCCTAATAAATATGGATCATAATGATTATAAAATAGGCTGAGTTCAGCCAAATGTCAAGAGGTGTGAATAAGATCTAAACTTTGTGCACATTACTCATCAAGAGGAAGCACAAAATTCCAATGATGCCTGGACGAATAATTATTTTAGTTTTTAATTCTTTGATGACCTCCATATATTTAAAATTATGCTTAGTAGCAGTCAAATAATTATATCCAGCATATTCTTTCTAATCTTTAAAGTGTGAAATAGGATTTTAAAATATTCTTTGTCTAATGTATAGTAGATACAGAATTTTATTGAATAAATGTATACATTAAAGAAACAATGGAAACAGTGAAAATCTTTATTTTCTTGGGCTTCAAAATCACTGCAGACAGTGATTGCAGCCATGAAATTAAAAGATGCTTTCTCCTTGGAAGAAAAGCTATGACCAACCCAGACAGCATATTAAAAAGCAGAGACATTACCTTGCCAACAAAGGTCAGTCTAGTCAAAGCTATGGTTTTTCCAGTGATCATGTATGGATGTGAGAGTTGGACTATGAAGAAAGCTGAGTGCAGAAGAATTGATGCTTTTGAACTGTGTGTTGGAGAAGACTCTTGAGAGTCCCTTGGACTGCAAGGAGATCCAGCCAGTCCATCCTGAAGGAGATCAGTCCTGGGTGTTCATTGGAAGGAGTGGTGTTGAAGCTGAAACTCCAATACTTTGGCCTCCTGATGCGAAGAGCTGACTCATTTGAAAAGACCCTGATTCTGGGAAAGAGTGAGGGCAGGAGGAGAAGGGGATGACAGAGAATGAGATGGCTGGATGGCATCACCGACTCAATGGACATAAGTTTGAGCAAGCTCTGGGAGTTGGTGATGGACTGGGAAGCCTGATGTGCTGCAGTCCATGGGGTTGCAGAGTCAGACATGACTGAGCAACTGAACTGAACTGATAAGTAAAGAAGATTCTAAAATTATTCTTAGTGAATGATAAACTAGCTTTTGCCAACATACTAACATTTCAATTTTCATTTTGTAAATGATTAAAAATTGTTTTCCTTGGGCCACAATTTATGGCATAGTCTTCTAATAAGAATGTTTATGACAAGTTTCATGGTGATAAGAATTGCCAAACTATTGTCAACAAAGATACACCTCAAATTATTACTTAAAACCTCTTGCTTTATGGTCTTTTTATTGTAATTAAGATGCTCCAGAGTTATGACCAAAGCTTGTATTTAGAATTGTCTAATGAATGTGAGGGGGAAATGGCAACCCACTCCAGTGTTCTTGCCTGGAGAATTCCAGGGACAGGTGAGCCTGGTGAGCTGCTGTCTTTGGGGTCGCACAGAGTCGTAAACAACTGACGCGACTTAGCAGCAGCAGCAGCAATGAATGTGAAAGATGATGATGTTGACTATGATGACATGCTGGATCACTTGGTGCCAAGTCAAAGCAATCAATAGTGTTAAGAAAACATGATGGGCTGATTATGAGGTGGAAAACCTTTAGCTTTTATGAATGCTTAATCAGGTTCTGGAAGTCCATAGGTTTCTGAAGTAAGCCACTCTTAACCACACCCGCATTTTCTCTCTTTACAATGTTTAAGAACAAACACAGTGCTGTCTGATAAATATTATACAAGTGCTTTCATAACTGGTATAAAAGTATACAGAGAAATAAATTTTGCAAGTGTTGCACAGAGAAGAATTTCAAAAACTATGTAAAGTGGTGATAGAATTTGAAACTCGCAATATTTGTCAAATTCACCAAAGCCCAGGAGCAATTTTTGATAGCAGGAAAATGTTACATCCTGTAGTAAACAGCAGGTCAGCAAGACTTGAGAAGTTGTTGTGCTAACCCCACTGAATTTTGCTGCCTTAAAAACCCAGGTACTTTCCTTAGAAGGTCCCTCTAATTCTATATAGCACAGTATCGATGTTGCTTTGTTCAGAGGTAACTACTTAGGGCCTTTAGTTTATTACTAACTTTCTTCTGCATTCTTTTGGCTACACTTCCCAACAGAGCAATGGGGCCAAATGTAGACATTACCAAGTGATGGTACATGTGATCTGAGCCGTGATCTCAGCAGTAGAAAGGGTAGAAATACCAGAAGCCAAAGGAGCAATAGGAGCTGTAATCATTTATGCTCTGTGTATGGTGTTAAACCCAACTCAAACTACTCCAAGTTGCATAAGGCCAATTTTTTGTCTTTGTCATTGCCAGGGCTTCTGAGTTCACCATGTCTTAAAGTTTTGTGGGCAATGTGGGGCCATGTCTAAGCATCTACCCCAGAGCCTGAAGCAAAAAAGCAGAGAGATATAAATCCTGCAGGTGTTGTGGGAAAAAGGCCACCAGCACTTTCTATCTCTGATATCATGGCAGAGAATTTGTCCACTGTGTTGTCTGAAGAAAGCAACAGCATCTTTTGGCAATAAATTTGGATACCAAGTTGGGACCAAGCTTTGAAACAAGGTTGAGGCCATCTCAGGAAAAGAGAAAGGAGAAGTCAATACTCCCTTAGACTGTTATACCTGTTATATGTGTTTACCTGGAATAACACGTCATTTCTAAATGCCCTCCTTCAACAATGCAGTAATAATTTCCAGTTGCTTTTTAAAGGAAGGCAGGAGAAATTTTAGAAACTCATGAGATAAGTGGGCATGGCCAACAAGCTCATTCTGATTAGGAAGATATGTAAGATTTGGGGAGACTGATTTGCAAATCCCAGATTTTTAAAATTACTACCTCACTTCTTTACTGGTCAATAGTCTACTTTTTACTTATCTACCTGCATGGAAATATCTTTGGGTAGATATGAAAAATAAAATAGAAAGACCTTGGAACCTTAGTTAAGTATCATGGACTGCATAGTCAACACCTCTGTGCATAATATGAGAAAAAAATAATGCATTTGAATGGTTAGTACTACAGGTCAAAAAGATGGGCTCAATCTCATGTCAATTGATTTAGACACCTCCACTCATCCCCTGGCTTCACCAAAACTTAAAGAAAACATACTGAATGTAAAACTAAGAGAAAAGACACTTATTCTGGAATAGAATAAGTGTGAATTAAGTTATTACCTGATGAAGAAAGTGAAGAAACTGCTGAAAAGAAATCAGCAAACATGATTAGTCCTTCAGAGGAGTGGTGATGCAGAGGAGGAAGATAGTAAATACCATGTGATATGGTACAGATTTGGTTCAAAGGATTAAAAAAAAAAAAAAGAATAATTCAAACATCCTCACATCATGATTCCACTGTTAAGTTTTGTGTAAACAAAAACACCTTATAAGGCATTAGACTTGAACTGGCCAGATAGGCATATTTCTTTGGAAGTTTTGTATCAGAAACATACTTAAATAATCTTAAGGTTCACATATAGAGAAAAAGGAGAATTACCACTGTTGTTCAGTCAAGTCATGTCCGACTACAGGATGACAGGCTTCCCTGTCCTTCACTGTCTCTTGGAGTTTGCACAAACTTATGTCCATTGAGTAGGTGATGCCGTCTGAGAGAATTAAAATAGAAGAATTTCAAGATTTCTAGGGTTCCCAATAGTGATATAGATATTCAACTTGCAAATCTAAAGACGAAGAATATGCAGTTATTTGTTCAAAAACTGAGGAGATAATGGTAAAGTAAATGAACAGAGTCTTTATATCCAGAGACTAGAGCAAGTGACTGTCAGCAAGATTTTGCATGCAACAGCCCGAACAACTTGGACCTAATGGCCTGAAATCTAATAATTATGATTGTTAAATAGGTGAAATACCTGGACCACATAAATTTCTAGTTTGCAAATTAGCTATAATGGTTGCTCTGAAGAGTACTCCAGAAATGAGAAACACCCCACTGACCAGAAAACCTGGGGATTAAAAGAAAAAAATTATTGGATTTTTAACTGAAAAAGTCATAAAACCAAAGTTTCAGGCTTTCCTAGTGGTTCAACTGGTAAAGAATCTGCCTGCAATGTGGGAGACCTGGATTCAGTCCCCGAGTTGGGAAGATCCCCTGGAGAAGGCAACATTACCCACTCCAGTATTCTGCCTGGAGAATTCTATGGACTGTATAGTCCATGGGGTCACAAAGAGTCGGACACGACTGAGGAAATTTCACTTCACTTAAAGTTTCCAGATGATATTGTTCAAGATGGCATTGATTCTCTCAATCTCTTCTAGAAAAGAGTATCAGATCTAAGTGTAATGTTTCAAAAAAGAAACAGATGCTGCTTTCTTCAGCTTCAAACAGATTTCACGGCCAAATATTATGAATCGGAAAGTAGTCTCTGGAGACTTGACTAACCTTAGTCTTTTGTTGTTCAATGTGTCTTATTAACTTGAAAATTTTGAGTTCAGAAGTTATATTTGTGCTGTTAGATATAAGATTTAAGGAATATGTTTCTTCTATTTTTAAATAAAATACATTATCATTTAATTAAAAAGGTATAAATTTTAGAAAGCATCTAACAGTGTCTTCTATAGACTAAAAAAGTGTAAGGGATAAACTAAAATGAAAAGATAGGTTGCTAAATTACAGTTTTATTAAAAAACTACATGAAATAAGAGGAATAAGTAAATGCAAAAGTTAACAAAAAGATATCTACAATAGAAGCAGTAAGTATAATAATTGATGCTATAGAAAATGGAACCGGTAATGGGGAAAGAGAAACAGATGATTCCCTATAAGTGTGTAAAGAAAAAAATTGTCTGCAACAAAGACAGAAAATAGTAATTCAAACAGACAATAATTACTGTTCATAAAGGTCAAAATCAATAACCAAGTCTGTGGCAGAGAAATACTTTCCTGAGGTGGTATAACTCATGATTTTAGATCAGTAGGTTTTTCTGAACATAAATAATTGGTCATAGGAAATGAGCAGCTACATGTAGTTTAGAGAATGTATATCCTTTTGTGGTGTTACACAGATAGATACACACACACACAGCCAAAACAGGAATATTTAGATTTTCTAATACCTTAGCATTTTGCATCTATGCTCAGGAATAATATTGGCTCTTTGTTTTTTTATTATTATTATTACATTTTCATCTGGTTTTCTTGTTAGGTATACATGAGCACAGTATAAAATAGAGTAACTTCCCATCTCTTTCTGTCTTCTTAAAATGCTTTCTCTAAGATTGGCATTATCTCTCACTTGAAATTACCCATAAAATACACCTTTCTAAAGGCAAATCCCTAACAGCCACTTTCATTTTTTCTAAAGTTATTGTTCTAATAATATTTCTGACTTTATCTGGGGTTAATTTTGGTGATGTATAGTTTTATTTAAATTGTCTAAGCTAAAATCTTTTCCTATAAAATTGTATATAGTATTCTCAGAAAATGTTATCTCAATCTCTTCTGGACTTGAAGTCATGATCTCCTTTGTTAATTCCAAGTTTGTTTTTTTCCCCTTTGTGCCTTGGCTTTAGTTGGCTCTTGATCCTATTTGTCAAAGGCTTGTCTATCTTACTGATCTTTTCAAAGAGCCAGTTTTCTCTTTGTTAGTAGATTCTGCTGTTATTGTTTGTTTGCTGTTTCATTAATTTCTGGTTTTAGAATCAATTCCTTTCTTCTGCTGTTTAGAGATTTATTGCTCTATTACTATCTTACTAAATTGTGGATTTAATTAATTTCTTTGTACTCGTCTTATTTTCTAATTATTTTTTAAACTATGTTTTCTTCTGTCACTTTGATCCTTTAGCTTCGTATGTGATATCTCCCTTGGAGTGTGAAGAAAGTAAAGCAGAGAGATTCAATGTTTGAACTTTTAGAACTAAACTGCTTGATTTAAAAGTCTAGCTCTGTTGTGTCTGTGTCTCACCTATGTTATGGTATATTATTAAGCTCCCTGTGTCTTTAAATGGTATTAATAATAGTACTGACCTCATAGACTTTGTTTTAGGATTAAATATTTCAGTGTAACTAATACGTTTGGAAGAGCATCTACACAGAGTAAGTACACAATAAATAGCAGGCACTATTTTTAATGTTGACATTATAATATAACTCTATTTTATGTATAAGCCCAACAGTTATTTTAAAGCAGTTTTATACTTGTTTTTATAATTGAGGGACATTTGGTCAATCTTTAAAATTATTGCTTTATGATCACTGAATTTGACCTGTGCATTATTGACTTTTTGAATATGTTTCTGAATCTCCTCTTAAAAACAGCCAGTTTTTGTTAATATACCATAAATGCTTGAAAGAAATTTGTATTTCTTCTGTTTTAGTTTGAGGGTATGCTAAGATACACAACCTAACATGTACTACCCAGCACACAAAGTGAAGACAGTAAAATGCAGAAGGTTTCAGAAAAGATGTAGGATAATCACTGCATTTTCCTTTTTGGCTTCATTTAACTAGCTTGAGGCACCATTCACAGTGATAATTTCCTGTATATGTCCTTAACTGAGGACATATATCTCTTCTTCAATATATCTCAATATATTGATATATCTTTATATTCAATATATCTTTTATCTCTTCAATTTTATTTGTTTTCTAACTTTAAGGAACTAATTATAGCTTCTGGTCCAGTTAGAAAGCCTATTTTTGTTGGGTTAGTTTCTTTCTTTACTATTTAAATTTTATTTTGTTTTTAGATATTTAACACAGGAGGGTAAGAATGAACTGTGTGTTTGGCTCACAATCTTAGAATTTATAATGTGTATTACTTAAATACAAAACATTGAGATCAAACGGGTAAGTTTAAAAAGTCAAAGATATTTTAGGTACGCCAAACAAAAAAACAGAATGAAAGGTTAATAATACTAATATAACATAAATTGAATAAAATATTAAATAAAACATTGTGTGAATATTTTTACTTTGATGATGTTATTATACATATTTCCACTGTCCTAAAACTATATTTGTCAAATTAAAAAGTACCCAACACATAGAGAGAAAAATGTTAGAAATACGAAGAGAAGGTGACAGAAGGTTTTACACTGATAGACTTCTCAGAACCTGAGAGAGCATGTTGGTTAAAAAATAGAATGTAAAGAACTTGAGACAATAACTTATAAATAGCTTTCATGTATATTTACTAAACTGTGATTTTTACAAAATTGATGATGTCTTTGAAAACCTTCACTGAATAATTGTGAATCTTGTTCACATATAATAACACCAAAAAGTGCATTCATTTGAAAATGCAAACTTGCACAGTCAACAGTACTGGACCAAACTAAAAATTAAAGCTTATTCATAATATTTAAGGCCAGGTATTTATGACAAAAGTTTATCTCTCCACAAATGCCAACTGGTATAAATTTTTATAGTATGGAACAGAACAATTTGTTTACTTTTTAGAATCAATCTGACAAGAAATGTATGCTTTTTATGTTTTTTTATTTATAATTAAATTAATATTTGCTAAAGTGCAGTCACTGATTATTTTGCTTGCTATCTCAGGAACTAATTGTGAAAACCTGAGTTAGCGCATGATCCTGTTCTGGATAAGTCAGCAATCACAGTCATTATTGTTTTTCATTTTATTTATCAGCTTCTCTCTAGAGCGTGCTTGATTCCATCACTATTTTTGTCATTAATTTTATGTGCTGTTCTAAAAAACACCCTAAATATGCATTTGAGGCCATTTTAGCAGAGAACTGAGCAGTATCTGATATTTCGCCTTATTTTGTCATAACCCAGAGCAACCAGGTTATTATTTGACCAGTAAAGAATGGTATGCACAGCAGTTAAACATACAGACTCTGAAATCTGGGCAAATAAACTGAATGTGAATGCTGGTCCCTTCACTTACAAACTGCTAGTATTGGGGAAAGTTATCTAAACTTATGAAGATCTAGGATTCATGTATAAATGGCTAAACAAACCAGTATCATCCTGGTAATATTAGTGTGCAGATTATACAAAGTGCTATGCACACAATTCCTAATGTGACTAGCATATAAAAAAATTTAATACCGATTAACTAATATCATTGTCCATTACATCAGTTAAGAGTCGTATGGGATTCAAATATTATCTAAGTAATAATATACTCCTAGACTCTCTGACTGACATTCAGTAAGATAAATGAATAAATCAATTTGTCTTTCACAATAATGTATCTTTTTTTTTTCCTGTGAGGAGTAAATAGGGACTTTTATTTTTTAAAGTAGAGTTATTAAAGTAGCTGTCTTATAATCTTATAATTGGATCCTGATAATCAGACATCTCTCATTTTCTTCTTTCCATTTCTAATATTTTTGATCAGAACATTCCCTGTGCTTCTTTTGAGTTCAGGCTCCATTTCTGAAAAAGTAAGAAACAAAGGAAAGTTTTCACAGGCTAGTGCTCTTTTAAAATAGTGTGTATATCATAAATTTTATGTTTGTGATATAAACACAAACATAAGGGGATATAAGTTTGCAATTGTGTCTATAAAAGTATTAGGTTAGACTGTTAGATCTAAACCACTGGACAATTCAGGTATGACCTAAATCAAATCCCTTACAATTATACAGTGGAAGTGAGAAATAGATTCAAGGTGTTAGATCTGATAGACAAGTGCACGCAGAACTATGGACGGAGGTTCGTGACATTGTATAGGAGACAGGGATCAAGACCATCCCCAAGAAAAAGAAATGCAAAACAGCAAAATGGCTGCTCTGAGGAGGCCTTACAAAGAGCTGTGAAAAGAAGAGAAGCAAAAAGCAAAGGAGAAAAGGAAAGATATACCCATCTGAATGCAGAGTTCCGAAGAATAGCAAGGAGAGATAAGAAAGCCTTCCTCAGTAATCAGTGCAAAGAAATAAAGGACAAAAACAGAATGGGAAGACTAGAGATCTCTTCAAGAAAATTAGAGATACCAAGGGAACTTTTCATGCAAAGATGGGCTCAATAAAGGACAGAAATGGTATGGACCTAACAGAAGCATAAGATATTACGAAGAGGTGGCAAGAATACATAGAAGAACTATACAAAAAAGATCTTCTCGACCCAGATACTCACGATGGTGTGATCACTCACCTAGAGCCAGACATCCTGGAATGCAAAGTCAAGTGGGCCTTAGGAAACATCGCTACAAACAAAGTGGAGGTGATGGAATTCCAGTTGAGCTATTTCAAATCCTAAAAGATGATGCTGTGAAAGTGCTGCACTCAATATGCCAGCAAATTTGGAAATTCAACAATGGTCACAGAACTGGAAAAGGTGAGTTATCATTACAATCCCAAAGAAAGGCAATCCCAAAGAATGCTCAAACTACTACACAATTGCACTCATCTCACACACTACTAAAGTAATGCTCAAAATTCTCCAAGCCAGGCTTCAACAGTATGTGAACCATGAACTTCCAGATGTTCAAGCTGGTTTTAGAAAAGGCAGAGGAACCAGAGATCAAATTGCCAACATCCTCTGGATCATCGAAAAAGCAAGAGAGTTCCAGAAAAACATCTACTTCTGTTGTATTGACTATGCCAAAGCCTTTGACTGTATGGATCACAGCAAGCTGTGGAAAATTCTGAAAGAGATGGGAATACCAGACCACCTGACCTGCCTCCTGAGAAATCTGTATGCAGGTCAAGAAGCAACAGTTAGAACTGGACATGGAACAACAGATTGGTCCCAAATAGGGAAAGGAGTATGCCAAGGCTGTATATTGTCACCCTGCTTATTTATCTTTAACTTATATGAAGAGTACATCATAAGAAACACTAGGCTGGATGAAGCACAGCTGGAATCAAGATTGCCAGGAGAAATATCAGTAACCTCAGATATCCAGATGACACCACCCTTATGGTAGAAAGTGAAGAACTAAAGAGCTTCTTGATGAAAGTGTAAGAAGAGAGTGAAAAAGCTGGCTTAAAGCTCAACATTCAGAAAACCTAGACTGTGGCATCCGGTCCCATCACTTCATGGCAAATATGGGGAAACAATGAAAACAGTGAAAGACTTTATTTTCTTGGGGTCCAAAATCACTGCAGATGGTGACTGCAGCCATGAAATTAAAAGTCGCTTGAACCCTGGAAGAAAATCTATGACCAACCTAGACTGCATAATGAAAAGCAGAGGCATTATCTTGCTGACAAAGTTTCATCTAGTCAAAGCTATGGTTTTTCCAGTAATCATGTATGAATGTGAGAAATGGACTATAAAGAAAGCTGAGTGCTGAAGAATTGATATTTTTGAACTGTGGTGCTGGAGAAGACTCTTGAGAGTCCCTTGGACAGCAAGGAGATCCAACCAGTCCATCATAAAGGAAATCAGTCCTGAATATTCATTGGAAGGACTGATGCTGAAGTTGAAACTCCAATACTTTGGCCACCTGATGCGAAGAACTGATTCATTGCAAAGGACCCTGATGGTGGGAAAGATTGAAGGCGGGCAGAGAAGGGGATGAGGAGGTTAGAAGGCATCACCGACTCAATGGACATGGGTTTGAGGATACTCTGGCAGTTGGTGATGGACAGGGATGCCTGACATGCTGCAGTCCATGGGTTCACAAAGAGTCAGACATGACTGAGCAACTGAACTGAATGAAATGGAGGGAAATAATCGTCAGTTCCATTCCTTTATACTCTGGAAATTAGAGGCATTGTTTTAAAACACATGATGTTGTTTTATTTGCTCAGCATCAGAAGCAGCCAGATATATGGATTGAATTATAGCCCCAAAATATATATGGAAGTCCTATCCCCTGGTATTTGTGAAATAGGGCAGATAAAATCAAATTGTGCATATAAGTTAAATAAGCAGGGTGACAATATACAACCTTGACTTACTCCTTTCCCAATGTGGAATCAGTCTGTTGTTCCATGTCCAATTCTAACTGCTGCTTCTTGACCTTCATTTAGATTTCTCAGGAGGCAGGTCAGGTGGTCTGGTATTCCCATCTCTTTCAGAATTTTCCAAGTTTGCTGTGACCCACACAGTCATTGGCTTTGGCATAGTCAATAAAACAGAAATAGAAGTTTTTCTGGAATTCTCTTGCATTTTTGATGATCCAGCAGATATTAGCAATTTGATCTCTGGCTCCTCTGCCTTTTCTAAAACCAGCTTGAACATCTGGAAGTTCACAGTTCAGGTACTGTTGAAACCTGGCTTGGAGAATTTTGAGCATTACCTTGCTAACGTATGAGATGAGTGCCATTGTTTGTGGTAGTTTGAGCATTCTTTGGCTTTGCCTTTCTTTGGGATTAGAATGAAAACTGACCTTTTCCAGTCCTGTTGCCATTACTGAATTTTCCAAATTTTCTGGCATATTGAGTGCAGCACTTTAACAGCTTCATCTTTTAGGATTTGAAATAGCTCAACTGGAATTCCATCACCTCCACTTACTTTGTAGTGATGCTTCCTAAGGCCCACTTGACTTTGCATTCCAGGATGCTGGCTCTAGGTGTGTAATCACACCATCGTGGTTATCTGGGTCATGGAGATCTATTTTGTACAGTTCTTCTGTGTATTCTTGCCACCTCTTCTTAATGTTTTCTGATTCTGCTCATTCTAATCCATTTTTGTCCTTTATTGTGCCCATCTTTGCATGAAACATTCCCTTGTATCTCTAATTTTCTTGAAGAGATCTCTAGTCTTTCCCATTCTATCCTTTCATTTAAATCTTGTCTGAAATGTCTCTTTTGGCTCATACCAACTCAACTGTGCATGCTTTTTCCATTGATCTGCAATTTCATCTCTGTCATCCATCAATGGTTTATAAATATATATGTCTGGTCAGAACTGAAAATACACACAGAATGAGTGTGTTTCAATTTAATTGCTTACTGTCCCAAGCTCTAGGAAAATTTTGTGATAATTGCTGGGGCTGATAGACCCTTTACTGTGAAGGTTTATGTTTTAGGAATCCCAACTTTCTATGAAGTCTTCTTTCAGAAGACCCAAAACTTCACTTTCTGTTTCCTATACCACTCAGAGTCACCCTCAATTGAAGTTCTTCTTATCCATGGGTTGGTAAGTAACTCAGATATGCAGATGACACCACCCTTATGGCAGAAAGTGAAGAGGAACTAAAAAGCCTCTTGATGAAAGTGAAAGAGGAGAGTGAAAAAGTTGGCTTAAAGCTTAATATTCAGAAAACTAAGATCATGGCATCTGGTCCCATCACCTCATGGGAAATAGATGGGGAGACAGTAGAAACAGTGTCAGACTTCATTTTTTGGGCTCCAAAATCACTGCAGATGGTGGTTGCAGCCATGAAATTAAAAGAGGCTTACTCCTTGGAAGGAAAGTTATGACCAACCTAGATAGCATGCTAAAAAGCAGAGACATTACTTTGCCAACAAAGGTCCATCTGGTCAAGGCTATGGTTTTTCCAGTAGTCATGTATGGATGTGAAAGTTGGATGATGAAGAAAGCTGAGCACTGAAAAATTGATGCTTTTGAACTGTGGTGTTGGAGAAGACTCTTGAGAGTCCCTTGGACTGCAAGGAGATCCAACCAGTCCATCCTAAAGGAGGTCAGTCCTGGGTGTTCATTGGAAGGACTGATGCTGAAGCTGAAACTCCAGTACATTGGCCACCTCATGCCAAGAGTTGACTCATTGGAAAAGACCCTGATGCTGGGAGGGATTGGGGGCAGGAGGAGAAGGGGACGACAGAGGATGAGATGGCTGGATAGCATCATGGACTCGATGAACATGAGTTTGGGTAAACTCTGGGAGTTGGTGATGGACAGGGAGGCCTGGCGTGCTGTGGTTCATGGGGTCGCAGAGAGTCGCACATGACTGAGCGACTGAACTGAACTGAACTGAGCTGACTGAGGGCAATAATGACTTCAGAAAATTCTTCTTACTTCTCAGAGTTCTTCTTTCCCTTAAATTGATTTACCTCTTGATGAAGCTTTTATGGTTAAAATGATTTTAAAATATCTTATATCTAACTGTTTTGATTTTTAGCAGAATGAGTTTCTCCAAATAATCTACCCCATAACTTTCCTAGAAAAGGAAGTGCCAGTCTTTTTTTGTTTTGTCTTTTATAACACTGAATGGTTTTAATGATTGTATGAATTGATAGTAGTTAAAATATATATATATTGCTAATGATGCCTTGATAAAGAAAAAAAAAAAAAGGATGAGGAACAATTTGTTAAAATAAGGACATGAGTGGGAAATTCACAATTAAAAAATCACAAAGGGCTAATAAGTATATAAAGGAAAAGTTTAGACAACTTAATGATGTACCATAACTTGAGGAAGCCTCATCTGGACTTGAACTAGGACACATAAGAGAAACACAGAGCCAGACCCTCTGTTCAATGATGTCTTCCTGAGAGGATGTTCAAACTGCCTTTTAACATTTTTAGTAAATCATAAATTAATGATTTACATTCCACAGGTTTAAGACGCTATATTTTCTATTTTCCTGTTTTTCCAAGTCTTCTTGCCTTTAAAAATCCTGTTCATACAGGACATAAAACTTTTTCCTTCAGGTGATTTGACAGTCACTTCATTTTGCATCTACATTTCCTAATGTGAGATATAAAAGTACAATCCATATATGCTAATGTTTGCAAAAATGAGCATCAATAACTTGTTTCTACAAAGTAATCTATTTGACCTAACTTTTTAACCAGTAATGGAAAAGTTATATCCAGGGGCGATTTTAATTTCCCTTCCTGGAAAATATAGGAATGGATTAAACTGATTTATGAACTAAATTAATATATTTGGGTATAGTTCAAGGCAAACTGTTATACTGACTTTCATGTAAGATTTCCAGGTGCTGGTGAACTATTTTTATGACTTTTCTCAATTTCCTTTCAAACTGAAATCAACTTCAAGGAGGAAATACACAATTCAAATATCACATAATTTAAAAAGAACCTACCAAAATGTTGTCATCCAGGCTACAATATTTTGAGGTCTACCAGTAGTCTCATTATTCACATATTATTATGCCAATTTCATTTCAAAAGGAATTTAGAAAAGTTACAATGAGAACCAGTAATGATATTAATCTTTAAATCTTTGTCTTTACCTGTTGAAAAGACTATTTTTATTTTGTTATTTCATCAACATGTTTACAATTAAGAGAAAAACCAGTATGACCTATCAGGAAAAATATTTTTCTCTCTGAACTTTTTTTTTTTTTCAATTGAAGGATAATTGCTTTACAGAATTTTGTTGTTGTCTGTCAAACCTAAACATGAATCAGCCAGAGGTATACATATACCCCTCCCTTCTGAACCTCCCTCCCATCTCCCTCCCCATCCCACCCCTCAAGGTTGATACAGAGCCCCTGGTTGAGTTTCCTGGGCCATATAGGAAATTCCCATTGGCTGTCTACTTTACATATGGTAATGTAAGTTTACATATTACTCTTTCCATACATCTCACCCTCTCCTCCCCTCTCCCCATGTCCATAAGTCTATTCTCTATGTCTGTTTCTCCATTGCTGCCCTGTAAATAAATTCTTCAGAACCATTTTCCTAGATTCCGTATATGTGCATTAGAACACGCTATTTCACTCTGGACCTTTCTTTCTGCAGTTGTAAAATGGAGAAGTTCCAATGGATCTCTCAAACTTTAGATTTAGAATTTGAAACTGCTAATATATAATAATTTAAATGAAGAAAATTAATAATCAGTTGTGTAAAACTTCCATAGCCTATATTCAGTTCAGTTCAGTCACTCAGTCATGTCTGACTCTGTGCAACCCCATGGACTGCAACACGCCAGGCCTCCCTGTCCATCACCAACTCTGGGAGTTTACCCAAACTCATTTCCATTCAGTCAATGATGCCATCCAACCATCTCATCCTCTGTCATCCCCTTCTCCTCCTGCCCTCAATCTTTCCCAGCAAAAGGGTTTTTTTCAAATGAGTCAGTTCTTCGCATGAGGTGGCCAAAGTATTGGAGCTTCAGCTTTAGCATCAGTCCTTCCAATGAACACCCAGGACTGACCTCCTTTAGGATGGACTGGTTGGATCTCCTTGCAGTCCAAGGAACTCTCAAGAGTCTTCTCCAACACCATAGTTCAAAAGCATCAATTTTTCAGTGCTCAGCTTTCTTCACAGTCCAACTCTCACATCCATACATGACCACTGGAAAAACCATAGCCTTGACCAGATGGACCTTTGTTGGCAAAGTAATGTCTCTGCTTTTTAGTATGCTATCTAGGTTGGTCATAACTTTCCTTCCAAGGAGTAAGCCTCTTTTAATTTCATGGCTGCAACCACCATCTGCAGTGATTCTGGAGCCCAAAAAAATGAAGTCTGTCACTGTTTCCACTGTCTCCCCATCTATTTCCCATGAGGTGATGGGACCAGATGCCATGATCTTTGTTTTCTGAATGCTGAGCTTTAAGTCAACTTTTTCACTCTCCTCTTTCACTTTCATCAAGAGGCTTTTTAGTTCCTCTTCACTGTCTGCCATTAGACTGGTGTCATCTGCATATCTGAGGTTATTGATATTTCTCCTGGCAATCTTGATTCCAGCTTGTGCTTCATCCAGCCCAGCATTTCTCATGATGTACTCTGCATATAAGTTAAAGAAGCAGGGTGACAATATACAGCCTTGACATACTCCTTTCCTGATTTGGAACAAGTCTGTTGTTCCATATCCAGTTCTAACTGTTGCTTCCCGACCTGCATATAGGTTTCTCAAGAGGCAGGTTAGGTAGTCTGGTATTCTCATCTGGTATTCCCATCGCCTATATTAATAGCTATTAATAATCAGCCCACATAATCACCTTCTGCCAACCACCAATTATTTCCCTTTTCCTCACCTTTCAGACACACTAATTGTGTTCCTTGAGTAACAAATACTCCAGCACAAATCATCTTAGTTTAAAGTTGGATGCTCATTTAAACACTTTTATTGCTTCAACTTATAACTCCATAATAGGAAAACAGTGATATATCAAAAGTTAATCTGGCCAATCAGTTATTTGTGATACATAGTTTCTGAAAATACTTTAGAAAGCAACAAACTAAATTGAGGGATTATTTCTGTTGTTGCTCTTCTGTACAAAAATTTCTATTGATAATGAATTTATTTTTTTATCCAATAGAATTAAAACTAAACTTTATGAAAAATGTCAATGTACATGTCAAAAGTTGTCATAAATACCCAAGCCCTTATTTTCATGAAAGACCAGTTATGGGCTGAAACTATCTCAGCAGTACATCTTCTGGGTGTAAAATATATTTTCTAGTATGTATTTTAACAATAAGTGTTCTCACTATATCACTATGCAGGGCAGAAAGCCAAACTAAAAAGAGAAGACCCACAGAAAAGAGTAAGACATCTATTCTCCTGGTAAACAGAGCAATAGAAAAGGTTCAATATCAGGTCTAACAAAAATTACAGCCTCTAAGAGGCAACTGTCATTGTTGCTGTTTAGTCAGTAAGTTTTCCCTGACTCTTTGCGATCCCAAGGACAAAGCCAATCATGTTCTTCTGCCCATGGGATTTCCAAGGCAAGAATACTGGAATGGTTGCTGTTTCCTTCTCCAGGGAATCTTCCTGAACCAGGGATCAAATCTATATCTCCTGCTTTGGCAGGAAGATTCTTTACTGCTGAGCCATCAAGCTGGCCTCAAGAAGCAACTAAGGTCTAGGAAAATGCAGGATCAGAAAACATGGGTGGCTGGAATTAGTGATGGTGATAAAAACGTTAGAGATTCCCACTCAGCAGTAAGCATAAAGAGAATACAAAACCTCAGGTTATATAGGAACAGAGCAAGAGAACAAGAGAGGACAAACTCAGTACCAAGTAGCGCAGTTTGATCCCCTTCTCCACTGTAAATCCCAGCTCTGTGGTGAAAAATTGCAAGTGTCCTATGTTCCCAGGGCTTGCTCCACTGTGAAACATACAGTGAAGCAGTGTGACTTTAAGGGTATAATGCCCAACACCACTGGCCATGCTTATTTAAGAAAAAGCAGAAGAAAGAAATAAAATTTTATTGCATCATAATAAGGACTAACAAAATGTGATAAACACTAAGCATTGCAATTTCACAATCACAGTCAAATAATTTCAGGAAATGTTATGTAAATCTGTTTGTTTGGGGCCAAAAGAAATAGGGAGGGTTTTTTGTTTGTTTGTTTGTTTTTATGAATGGGGAGATTTGATGCTATCGCCACTCCTCTGTTAGCCCTTTCCTCCTTTCCAGACCTCAGAATTAAAAGTATTAGAAATCTTTTTCATGGGGGAAAAAAAAAAAACACAGAAAGCTTCAATTAAAATTGAGTTATATAAAATGAAATGCATTATTGCACTTAAAAATAAGCTCAGAAGTTTGGCTACATGCCAGGGCTCTGGCTTGCTATTCTGCAATTCTCATTGCTCAGTTCTCCCACATGTTGACTTATTCTTATGCCCGCGGGAAGCACCTGCATGAGGTCAAAAGTACCATTCAAACTCCTAAGCACAGAGCATCCTTATATTTCTATGATTCTTTCTCAGAAGTTTGGGTTTTTTAAAAAAGATATCCAGTATGCTTTTCTTCCCATCTTATTTTCCATATTCAAGTCTATGCTTAAAAGCAATTTCTAGCAAAAAGAATAGATTAGATGGATTATTTCAAATAGAAGTTGCAGAGTTAACCACAATGACCACTGCTGAACTTACTTACAATGGTTGGACCTTAACTAAAAAAAGAAGTTGACAATTCAGTCAGCTGAAAGATCAAGGTCTCCATGGTGGACTTTGTTGGTTATTGAGCAAAAACCATTTCGTAACCCTTTCTGAAACAACTTTTATCTATGGCATTCTGTTCTATCAGCTTAGAACACTCCTCTACCTGCTCTTCGCAATCCTCAGCTTTCATACTCTGAGTATAGGCTTGAACTGTATCCTCTTCAGAGGAGCTTATGTTTATAGGTATCTCTCCTGCCTCAACACTCTGTCAGAGCAGATTTTTTATTTATTTCATAGCGCTTACTATACTTGTAAGTTATATACTTACTTAATTGTCCTTTTAGTATTTATTTTCCCAAACAGGCTCTAACTTCCATGGGAGCAGAATATATGTCCATCTTGTTAATCACTGTGGAATAATGTATACCACTGTGCATAGCACACAGTAGCCACTAATTAGGCATGTGTTGAAAGAAAGGATTAAATATATATGAACACAAAGAGCTCATGACATGAACTTTTCCATATTAGAGATTTAATATATTTTACTTATATAATAAAAGCATTTCAAATAATCAGGTTAGAGTGAATTTTAATGGTACTGGAACAAGAGTTATCACTTGAGGGAAAAAACTTTATGTCATACAAAATATATATGCCATATAGATTCAATATATAACATTTATAAGTTAACTATAAAAGATAAGAAGAAAATAAAAGACAGTCTTTCATTCATATATCAGAGAGCAAATAAGATTTTCTTAGCAAGCCATGAAACCCACAAGTTATAAAAGATTGATAGATTTGATTACATAAAAAGATGTCAGATATACAGTGAAAAACGTAGCAAAAACATGAGACTGTACATGTATTTGCATATTTATTATCCTAGGTTATCTAAGATCTTATCTCAAGGGTTTAATATTTTACCCTATTCCAAGCAAACAGGTTCACCCATTTGTTTCATGGATAGTGGGAGAAGACACGTGATTCCTTGAGCAGAATTGTGAGACAGCTTTTTACTAACAGAGACAGCAACAATTGGTGCACCAGAGACTTGGTTTCAATCCTCCAAGCTCCAGTTCCCACAGGCAGCATAAGGAAGGCCACAGACACCTGGACATGCAGTGCATGACATTACAGGAGAGGAACTCTGAGTTTAGGGAAACCACATTTTTATAAATGGCAATAAATATGCTTACACTTTCCCCCAGAAGAAGACACTCTCTTTTCTTCCCCAGTACTATAAGCAAACCTACCCTTTGCTATGAAGATAGTAGTCCAGAACACAGGGCAATCAATGCCTTATCCACAAAACATGAAGAAATTCAAGAGACTCTTGGAGAATGGTCTCCAATATTCATTCTAAATCAATCCTTCCACTAAACACAATCCAATTCCTTCTCATTTACTTGAAGATTTTTCCTTCTCTCTCTTACACCAATAACTTTCACTGTCTGTGTTCATTTGGCTCATAATTGTATTTTTTTTTTTTGCTCCACTTTCCATACCATTTTGCTGCATGCCTGTGCAGCAAAACTACACCTTTGCATCTCATATTCTTTCCTCTTTTTTTTTAACATATAGTCCAGTAATATTTTTGCTCACAATCTCCACTGAAACTGCCCTTGCCAAGATCACTAAGGAGTCAGTTGATCATTTAAGTTATTTTCTAAACTGTGACACTTAAGAATGGAAGGAACATTATTATTAATTAAACCAAGACATAAGTACAAACTGGGAGTGTCAGAGGCACATTAAGATGAGCAGTCACCTTATCAAGATTCTTCATGCAATTAAATCCAGTGTCAATTCAACTTTTATCTGACTTGACAAATTAACAGTATCTGACACCATAGATCATAAAGTTTCATCATTTATTTCTCTTGCTACCTGATTGTTCCTTCTTTGTATATTTTACCCTTATCAACAACAGTACTATAGAATCCTAGCAATTCAGTCACTAATCATATCTTCTTTTCTATTTACTCTCTCTTTGTGTGTGATCTTACCCAGTCATGTGGTTTAAAATGCTATCTATAGACTATTAATAAATACATTTTTATTTTTAGTATATATGTCTCTTTTCTGAATTCAAGACTACTACCTACAGTAGCTTACTCAATATCTCTACTTGGATTCTAATAGACTTACCAAACCATGAATTATCTGAATATAAATTCAACCAATGGTGAAAAGCTTGACACAAGAAATCCAATATATCAAGACAGTTGCAGCCTCAGATTGTGGTATACTAGCTATCAACCAGGCTTTGGGAAACCGCAAATCTGAGTTGCTCTTCTATCTCCCCACTTAAGTCACTAACCAAAAAGTGTTAAGCTACTATTCACATGAAAAAGAATGTAATTTTGCCATTTGTAGCAACATAGAGGGACTTAGAGGGCATTATGCCAAGTGAAATAAGTCAGAGAAAGACAACTACTGTATAATATAATTTATGCGAAATTTAAAAAATAAGTTAGTAATATAACAAAAAAGAAGCAGATTCAGAGATGTAGAGAACAAACTAGCGTTTACCGATTGTTGGGAGTGGGGGATATTGAGGTTGGTAAACGGGAGACAAAAAATATTGGTTCTAGTGTAAGCTACAAGCATGTATTGTACAACATGGAAAATATAGCAAACATTTGGTATTTATAATAACTGTAAATAGAGTGTAAACTTTAAAAATTGTATTAAAAGTACAAACGTGCTGGCTGTGATGCACCGCGCAGAAGCGTGGCCGTGAGGAGCTGCCCCTGGCCCAAGGTCAGGGGTAGCAACCAAGAGCGCCAGGCTGTGACAGCGCAGGAGCCGCAGCCGAGAGGAGCTTCCCCAAGTCCGAGGTCAGGGTCCCCGCCCGAGAGGAGCTACCCCACCTCCAAGGAGCGGCTGCTGCGCGGGCGCAGGGGGGCCGAGAGGAGCTACTCCACGTTCAAGGTCAGGAGGGGCGGCTGTGAGGAGCTACCCCTCGTCCAGGGTAAGGAGCAGCGGCTGCGCTTTGCTGGAGCAGCCGTGAAGAGATACCCCACATCCAAGGTAAGAGAAACCCAAGTAAGACGGTAGGTGTTGCGAGAGGGCCTCAGAGGGCAGACACACTGAAACCATAATCACAGAAAACTAGCCAATCTGATCACAGAACCACAGCCTTGTCTAACTCAATGAAACTAAGCCATGCCCTGTGGGGCCACCCAAGACGGATGGGTCATGGCGGAGAGGTCTGACAGAATGTGGTCCCCTGGAGAAGGGAATGGCAAACCACTTCAGTATTCTTGCCTTGAGAACCCCACGAACAGTATGAGAAGGCAAAATGATAGGATACTGAAAGAGGAACTCCTCAGGTCGGTAGATGCCCAGTATGCTACTGGAGATCAGTGGAGAAATAACTCCAGAATGAATGAAGGGATGGAGCCAAAGCAAAAACAACACGCAGTTGTGGATGTGTCTGGTGATAGAAGCAAGGTCCGATGCTGTAAGAGCAATATTGCATAGGAACCTGGAATGTTAGGTCCATGAATCAAGGCAAATTGGAAGTGGTCAAACAGGAGATGACAAGAGTGAACATCGACCTGCTAGGAATCAGCAAACTAAGATGGACTGGAATGGGTGAATTTAACTCAGATGACCATTATATCTACTACTGTGGTCAGGAATCCCTTAGAAGAAATGGAGTAGCCCTCATAGTCAACAAAAGAGTCCAAAATACAGTATTTGGATGCAGTCTCAAAAACGACACAATGATCTCTGTTCATTTCCAAGGCAAACCATTCAGTATCCCAGTAATTCAAGTCTATGTCCTGAGCGGTAACACCAAAGAAGCTGAAGTTGAACAGTTCTATGACGACCTACAAGACGTTCTAGATCTAACACCTAAAAAAGATGTCCTTTTCATTATAGGGGACTGGAATGCAAAAGGAGGAAGTCAAGAAACACCTGGAGTAACAGGCAAATTTGGCCTTGGAGTACAGAATGAAGCAGGGCAAAGGCTAATAGAGTTTTGCCAAGAGAACGCACTGGTCATAGCAAACACCCTCTTCCAACAACACAAGAGAAGACTACACGTGTGGACCTAACAGAAGCAAGATATTAAGAAGAGGTGGCAAGAATACAGGGAATAATGGTGCAAAAAAGATCTTCACCACCCAGATAATCACAATGGTGTGATAACTCACCTAGAGCCAGACATCATAGAATGTGAAGTCAAGTGGGCCTTAGAAAGCATCACTATGAACAAAGCTAGTGGATATGATGGAATTCCAGTTGAGCTATTTCAATCCTGAAAGATGATGCTATGAAAGTGCTGCACTCAATATGCCAGCAAATTTGGAAAACTCAGCTGTGGCCACGGGACTGGAAAAGGTCAGTTTTCATTCCAATCCATAAGAAAGGCAATCCCAAAGAATGCTCAAACTACCGCACAATTGCACTCATCTCACACGCCATTAAAGTAATGCTCAAAATTATCCAAGCCAGGCTTTAGCAATACGTGAACCGAGAACTTCCAGATGTTCAAGCTGGTTTTAGAAAAGGCAGAGGAACCAGAGATCAAATTGCCAATATCTGCTGGATCATCGAAAAAGCAAGAGAGTTCCAGAAAAACATCTACTTCTGTTTTATTGACTATGCCAAAGCCTTTGACTGCGTGGATCACAGCAAGCTGTGGAAAATTCTGAAAGAGATGGGAATACCAGACCACCTGACCTGCCTCTTGAGAAACCTGTATGCAGGTCAGGAAGCAACAGTTAGAACTGGACAGGGAAAAACATACTGCTTCCAAATAAGAAATGGAGTACGTCAAGGCTGTATATTGTCACCTTGCTTAATTAACTTATATGCAGAGTACATCATGAGAAATGCTGGGCTGGAAGAAGCACAAGCTGGAATCAAGATTGCCAGGGGAAATACCAATAACCTCAGATATGCAGATGACACCAGTCTAATGGCAGACAGTGAAGAGGAACTAAAAAGCCTCTTGATGAAAGTGAAAGAGGAGAGTGAAAAAGTTGGCTTAAAGCTTAATATTCAGAAAACTAAGATCATGGCATCTGGTTCCATCACCTCATGGGAAATAGATGGGGAAACAATGGAAACAATGTCAGACTTTATTTTTTTGGGCTCCAAAATCACTGCAGATGGTGGTTGCAGCCATGAAATTAAAAGGTGCTTACTCCTTGGAAGGAAAGTTATGACCGACCTAGATGGCATATTAAAAAGCAGAGACATTACTTTGCCAACAAAGGTCCATCTGGTCAAGGCTATGGTTTTTCCCGTGGTCATGTATGGATGTGAGAGTTGGACTGTGAAGAAAGCTGAGCGCCGAAAAATTGATGCTTTTGAACTGTGGTGTTGGAGAAGACTCTTGAGAGTCCCTTGGACTGCAAGGAGATCCAACCAGTCCATCCTAAAGGAAATAAGCCCTGGGTGTTCATGCCAAGGACTGATGTTGAAGCTGAAACTCCAATACTTTGGCCACCTCATACGAAGAGTTGACTCATTGGAAAAGACCCTGATGCTGGGTGGGATTGGGGGCAGGAGGAGAAGGGGACGACAGAGGATGAGATGGCTGGATGGCATCACCAACTCGACGAGTATGAGTTTGAGTAAACTCCGGGAGTTGGTGATGGACAGGGAGGCCTGCCGTGCTGCTATTCATGGGGTCGCGAAGAGTCAGAGACAACTGAGCGATTGAACTGAACTGAACTGAAACTTTTATTAAAATGTTAAGCTATATAAAACTATAAGAAATGAATGAAAAGAAAAATAGAATCTAGAGTTACAAAGAGAGCTACTAATCCTACCCTCTTTCTCTATTTCCTACCTGTGCAATATTACCAGATAGTTTAGAAAGTTGTTATCATGTGTGCATAAATAATGGTTTTACTACACTGGGAATAATGGAAAACTTGACCAAAAAAAAAAGGAAAACAAGACTTAAATAGGACTAAAATGCTGGCAGTAGAAAGTTCAGGGATGGTGGAACTAGCCAAAATGTCACCTGAAATTCAGGCTTAGTTAACTTTCTACTCCGCCTTCCTTATTCTGTGGTTTCATCATAGATGGCACTATCACACCATCGTCCCAAGTGGGAAGGAAGAAGAGAACAGCTAAGATCGATCGATGCTGTCCGGCACAGGAGATTCTACTTAACACACTGTGGAGACCTGACTGGGAAGGAAATCCAAAGGGAGGAGACACATTGATACACAGGGCTGATTCATTTTGCTGTCCAGTAGAAAATAACACAACATTGTAAAGTAACTGTACCCCAATAAAAATTAATTTTAAAAAAGTTTTAATATCAGATATAAGATCTCAAAAATCCTTTCAACATTAAATGCTAAAGTGAATAGAAGAAAATTTGGCACAAGTGGAAAAAAAGGCAAAGCTTTTTGTCCCCAGGGATTTGCCCTTTTTGTTACTAAAGTTAAATTCCTGAAAGAGAACTTCCCCCACAGAGATCTTCACCTCCATTACACTGATCAGAGGTGTGCAAACAACCAATACTAGATGCAATGGAGCTTGCTGAATTTACAATTTTAGTTGGAAACAGAGGAACCTTGAATAAAATTGGAGTTATCTTAAAAGAAAAAAGATAAATTGGTCATAAATTAACACAGCATATGTCAAAAAGATTAATTGAGATAATGTAAGCAAGTGCACCCAGCACAGTTCTTGACACATAGCTCAGAAAGTTGTTATCATGTGTGCATAAATAATGGTTTTACTACACTGGGAATAATGGAAAGCTTGACCAAAAGAAAGGAAAAAAAAGACTTAAATAGGACTAAAATGCAGCAGTAGAAAGTTCAGGGATGGTGGAACTAGCCAAAAAGTCACCTAAAATTCAGGCTTAGTTAACTTTCTACTCTGCCTAGGAGATAGATATATATATGCAGTTGATCAACATTCTTTGAATGTTTTTCCTTCAGATCTATCTAGTTTACTACTACTGCTAACCTGTCAGTACTTTACTGTTTCACAAGCAGATAGGAGACTTGGGTCCAAAGCTTTGCTCAAACATAGTAGTTCAACAAAAGAAATTCCAAGCAGAAGACATTGCCTGCTACAAAGGGGAGCTGACGGTAATACTGTCAGAATGAATGATGGGGCAGCAATCTGGTCCAATAGACACTAAGCGTTGCCAACCGTTCACACGTGACCGTAAAAGAGCCAGCAGTTTCAGTCCCTTCCTCTGTTTCTCTACTTTGCACTAATGTCTGTCTCTAGTTCTGCTCTCCAGATGCTCATACAGAAATCTGGCCAAACTTGACAAAACCTTCTAACCATGTG
Organism: Cervus elaphus; assembly: GCF_910594005.1. Classification (NCBI taxonomy): domain Eukaryota; kingdom Metazoa; phylum Chordata; class Mammalia; order Artiodactyla; family Cervidae; genus Cervus; species Cervus elaphus. The sequence goes on along the minus strand of NC_057817.1, from coordinate 4,266,562 downwards.
CTGCTGCTGCTGGTTCAGTCGCGAGGTCTGTGCGACTCCATAGACGGCAGCCCACCAGGCTCCCCCGTCCCTGGGATGCTCCAGGCAAGAACACTGGAGTGGGGTGCCATTTCCTTCTCCAATGCGTTAAAGTGAAAAGTGAAAGTGAAGCCCCCCAGTCGTGTCCGACTCAGCGACCCCGTGGACTGCAGCCCACCAGGCTCCTCCATCCATGGGATTGTCCGGGCCAGAGTCCTGGAGTGGGGTGCCATTGCCTTCTGCTTCTAAGCATGTGAGCTTCTCCCAATTAGACCATGAACACACACACACACACACACACACACACACACACACACACACACACACACATTTTCATTGTGGAAAACAGTCTTTGTTTCAGCCTTCAACTGAGAGTTTGACAGTGTTTTCCTCAGCTTAACCGTGTCATTTTTGGGCTTATTGTCTTTTCAGCACAGCTTGGTCACTCCCAAAGGCTCCCACTCCCTGCATAAAATTATACAGCCATGGCCACCGTCCTTTGCAAAGGAAATACAAAGAAAGTAGGAGGAGGCAGCTGACTCATCCAGGCTCAACTGGTCCAGAAGTGTTAGGCATCTGCAAAGAGCATTGTGAGGGAGATGGCTGGGGCTTAGGTCATTTTGAGAAATTAGTTTGAGAGACACTTACTTTCCTCATGAACCCCTGCAGTGGAATACCACCTTTGATGGCATGGAGCTCCTGTCTATGGAATTCACTCTGGCAGGGAGCCAGCACATCCCATATATGACTGGATTTTGAAACAAGTTTACTATATGCTTTGAACAAAATTACCACCACTTCCTGTTTGCCAGGACAGGGTACCTGCATCATGAGCTATGGGGAGTGCGTGCACCCTCAGTAGGCACCAGATTATGCTGTTTTTTCCTTAATCTACGGTGAATTACAGTGAAAACATCAAGAAAAAACTTTGCTTCAACCTGTAATAGTAGTTTTGGATTATTTTAATATGTAGACATGGGGTATAATACATCATTATTTATTCACTGTAAATGAAAAAAATAAAGAAAAAAATTCTGTCATTTTAAACTTCTTATGGGGTTCCATTTAAATGACATCTTAAAGCATATGCCTAAATTTCTTTCTTGCTGCATTTTTTTTTGCCATAAATGAAGCTCCTCTTATTAATTATTGCACTTGAGAAACACTATTAGGTGTTAAACTCATTTTATATAAGACTGGTCCTAAGTTGTGTATAAACTAATTGAAAAGGAAAGCATGGTTTAAAGAAAGAGCATTTTGAACTTTCTCACAGAGAAAAGAATCTCTCTCTAATGTATAGTTTTGTTTTTAGATTCAGACTTTCCTTACATATGGGTATATATTTCTATACATGTGTTTATGTATTTTGCATATTTAATATGTACCTATTATTTATACTTATTTATATAGATGAATAATGTATTTACATATATATGTCATGGAAAACATATAAATATATGTATTTTCAGTGAAGGCACTATACTATAATTTTGTGAAATTAACAAAATAAGTAATTTATTTTAAAATTTGCAATTTCTTTTTCTAAATTAATTTTAAAAGACATTAACAAGAGTTTAAAAAATGAGTTAATGTCAAATTTTATCACTAAAACACAATATGTATATATACTTACTCAAACCTCTTCTAACTTGTGCATTCATGTACATGCATGTACTGGAGAATGAGAATGATGATCCTAAGAAGCTGTAACAACACAGTGGTCAAACATGTAGACATATTTACTTATTTTTATTGATAAGATTGAATGGTTAATTTTTGAGCAATCAATTTGTTCTACACACTGTTAATTTCTTTATTTAATTGTCTCATTAATTTAATATTAGTATCTCAATTTGAAATTAATTATTACAAGATCATTTTTGCACAAGCCTCTATTCATTTCAAACATAAGGAAACCCACATCTGAAGAAGAAAATTAGCCTTCCAAAATTAAAACTTAAAAGAGGGAATCAATTCTAAAGGTTAGCTTTATAACTCTGGTTCATTTTGTTCATGTAAAATATATTAATGTTGCTCAGAAGTATTAAAAAATTAAGATGATATTTACATAAATAGAGTGTTAGATCATCTTTGATATATTAAAACAGAATGTGTAAGTACTACCATTTGGAGATAATATCTGAAATGATTTGTTTAATTCTGGAAAAGAGATTTAAGAAAAATACCAAAATTAATAGTGTTAAAAAGAGTGAAGGATGTGTAAACTGGATAAAATAATAAATTAGAGATTAGATTAAAATACTATTTTTCTTTTCCACACTTCCATACTTGATCATTTTCTGTATTTTGACAGAATCATCTATGTTTCTTTGACCTAAATTAAGATTACAATAAAATCACAAAGAAGAGTGAAACATTAATACTTGCTTTTGACTTTCAAAATAGGATTCTCAAGCCTTTAGCAGAAATAATAGTTTTGAAAGCCAAAATTTTATTTAAAAATATTATTATATTACAGGCATGCAAAAGGCATGTAGGAAAATAAAACAATGTATATTCATTTTTCAGCTTAATAATTTAAATGCTATGAATATAAATTGTGAATATAATTTGTAACTTTCTCCAACCAACTGCTCTCTCTTTCCTGTCCTCTATCCTAAATTTAGTTACCAATCATTCTATTAATATTTTTATTAGTAATATATTCATAGAGTTCATAATTTAAAATATAAGTAGTATATAATTAAAGTTTACTCCTATCTCTGCCTTCATTTTCATGTTCATCCTGTTCACTCACTCCCTTTCAGGTAGCAGTATTTTAGCTTTCTATGTGTATTTCTAGAGTTTCATTATATCAGGCATTTCTTTATACATTTTCTACACACGTATGTCTCTCTGCACAAAATAAAGGACCATTCTGTGTGTTTTTAAACTTTACTAAATATTTTATGCAATTTGCTTCTTATATTCAAAATTACATTTGTGAGATCCATACATATTTATATCATTTAATCTGATTCATTCATTTTCATTGCTGCATAGTACCCCAGTGTATAAATAACCACATTTTAAAATACATTCTGCCATGGACATTAAGCTGGTTCTGAAGTTCTATTGCTGTTCTTGTTGTTTGCTTGCTTGCTTTTGTGTTTGAACAGTGCTATTAAGAGGTTATTTTACAGATCTCTTTGTGCAAAAGTTGACCAAGTCTTTATGAAGTGAAGTGAAGTGAAAGTCGCTCAGTCATGTTCGACTATTTGTGACCACATAGACTGTAGCCTGCCAGGCTCCTCTGTCCATGGGGATTCTCCAGGGTAGAATATTGGAGTGGGTTGCCATGCCCTCCTCCATGGGATCTTCCCAACCCAGGATCTTCCTAACCCATGTCCCTCACATTGCAGGCAGATTCTTTACTGTCTGAGGCACCAAGGAAGCCCAAGAATAACGGTGTGGGTAAATTATCCCTTATCTAGGGGATCTTCCCAACCCAGGGATCAAACTGGGGTCTCCTGCATTGCAGGCAGATTCCTGGTATCTACTTAAGGAAGAAACTGCTAGACTGTAGGGTCAGCCCATTTTTCCCTTCACTATATGTTTCCAAGTTTCTCTCTAAAGTGGTTCTGCCAATTTACACTCTCACCAGAAGTCAAGAACATTTTTTATTTCACATTCTCAGCAATACTTTCAATTGGTTGACTTTTACATTCATGACAATCTAGTTGCTATGCCATGATACTGATGTTCATTTTTGTGTTTCTCCATTCCTACTAAAATGTGACAGACTGGCCTGGTGGGCAGCCACTACTTTAGATTTACATTATCATGTTCTACTTACCAACACCCTGTGAATTTTCTTTACTTTTTGAGCTCAGTTCTTCATTTTAAAAGACATTTGTTCATGGAAAACCACCATTTTGGTGGTTTTGGTTAATTAAAATGAAGGAAGCCAGAAATAAGGCCCTGAACCTGGACAGGTTATATGCGCAAATGCAAGGTCAGCATCGAGCTGTGTGCAAGCACCCAGAGATCCAGGATGAACTGTTTCCCCCACAGTGGTTGTATTGGTAAGGGTGGTCTCTAAAAGAGGGCCCCAGCATCTGTTCTTGAGAGCAACTGGAGAGCAGTCACATGTACCACTGTTAAACGTCCTAAGGGGAATTATTAAAAGAACTAGTGATGGAAAGCCTAAGGAAGATGAAAGGACAGGTGAGTCTTGTCCTCAACATTTAAATGGCTATTCTGTAACGATTAGCATTTTTTCTGCAAGGCAGACATTTTGTTTAAAATACTAGGGAGCCCCCAAGATTTTTTTTTTAAATATAGAAGATGAATGGATAAGGAAGCTGTGGTACATATACACCATGGAATATTACTCAGCCGTTAAAAAGAATTCATTTGAACCAGTTCTAATGAGATGGATGAAACTGGAGCCCATTATACAGAGTGAAGTAAGCCAGAAAGATAAAGAACATTACAGCATACTAACACATATATATGGAATTTAGAAAGATGGTAACGACAACCCTTTATGCAAAACAGAAAAAGAGACACAGAAGTACAGAACAGACTTTTGAACTCTGTGGGAGAAGGTGAGGGTGGGATGTTGTGAAAGAACAGCATGTATATTATCTATGGTGAAACAGGTCACCAGCCCAGGTGGGATGCATGAGACAAGTGCTTGGGCCTGGTGCACTGGGAAGACCCAGAGGAATCGGGTGGAGAGGGAGTTGGGAGGGGGGATCGGGATGGGGAATACGTGTAAATCTATTGCTGATTCATGTCAATGTATGACAAAACCCACTGAAAAAATAAATAAATTAATTAATTAAAAAAAGAAAAAAAGAAATGAGACTTTTAAGGGGTAGGAAATGCTCCCAAATCAATGATATTAATGTAACAACTATAAGGATATCTGCATATTGTTTCCATCTTTCTTAAGCCCTTACTTAAGCAATTTACAAGTACTACATACTGAGCAATATTCATTGATTCAATCAAGGAATGAACTTACCGACCTCTAAGTCCCTTCTAACCCATCAAAAACTTGTAAATATTTCTAGAATATTAGTTTTGTATTCACAACCATAGAGCAAGTGCCTTAAAAAGAAAAAAAGCATTTTGGCTTTTATACAAGACCATTAAAAAGTTTCTGTAGATGCTCTAGAATATAGACATTAATTTACTCCACATTTCATCAGGAGGTGTTTCACCAACTAGACAGAGACAGGTGAGGAAGTGGATGAATTACACTCTTGCACAATTTAGAATGTCATTCCCAAGTTGAAGATGCCAGGAGCTAGAGTCTAGATAGAGGTGTAGGTTTTCTCTAAGGAACCCTAACCAGTGATGAAGATAAAGGGTGAGGGACACCTTCACTACCCTTCTAGTGAAATGAGAAGGGCTTTCAGGAGAGCCCTGGGGCATACGAAGCCCTGATATGGCCCTGAAGTATAGTGTTTATGAGAGAAAAAGTCAGGCAGAGGACACAGAGGTCTTTTCAATGCTGCACTGGATCACCTGTGGAAGGAGCGCACATGGGCAGAAGCAGGCTGGAGGAATTAAGGAACCAGCAGGAGAACATCGGGGTTTCCCTAGTGGCTCAAATGGTAAAAAAAATCCACCTGCAATGAGGGAGACCTGGGTTCGATCCTTGCATCGGCAAGATCCCCGGGAAAAGGGACTGGCAACCCACTCCAGTACTCTTGCCTGGAGAATCCCAAGGACAGAGAAGCCTGGCAGGCTACAGTCCACAGGGTCACAGAGTCGGACACAACTGATCGACTAAGCACAGCACAGGAGAACATGCAATTGGTGGAGAAAGGGAAATGCGCATGAGAACACCCTTCATATCTTCAGCAGTGGCTGGTGGTGGCTAAAGAGAAAGAGTCACCTTTAAGCCCCTTTCATAGCCAGGTTGCTGCCAGTGGGGTAAGACTGATGGACCCCCTCCAAAAGATTTCACTTTAACTGAAGCTTAATTCTTAGTATTACACTGGACAGGGTTGGCTATATTGAGCTGAGAGTATTAGAGAGATTGAAGTGTTAAGAGAATTAATTTTGTAAATATTATTATTATCCCAGAATGAACAGATGAGCTATCTGGGCTATTTGCCAAAATTTTATTTCATGGAGTAAAATAACAGCCCTGCATACTGGGTTTGTAGAGGCAATTATGAGCAGGAAATGTCTTTGTGATTGCACTTCTGAGTCTTGCTTATTCAATGTAACAGTTACAAGAACAAGGAATGAACTCAATACTTGGGATCAATAGGATTGGATTCTAATCCTACATCTGAGAATTATGAACAGGGTTAACTTGAGTTCCTCACTTAAATTCTGTGGGTCTCAAGATCCTTATGTTTAAAATACCAACACATCAATATTAAATGCAATTATGTATATGAAGAAACTAACAGATTGCTTGCCACATGGAGAATGCTCAGTATACATAAATGTCTTTCCCATAGTGAATAACAGAGTCCCAAGTATATTCATTCATATGCTTTGTAAATGCTTCTGAATTCAACTCAGTTCAACCAAATCCTTTTTTGTTGTTGTTGTTGTTATCTTCATCATCACCATAATCAAATGATAATGAGTTAATAGAGGAAACAGCAAATGATGACCCTTGGACCAAACCCAACTCACCAATGCATTTTGTAAACACAGTTTGATTGAAACATTCATTGCTTGTATTCTATGGTTGCTTTCATGTAACTTATCGGCACTTCATGTATCAGAGTGGCAGAGTTGAGTACTTGTGACAAAGGCCATATGGCGCAAAGCTCAAACTACTTACTCTCTGGCCTTTTATAGAAACGTTTGCCAAACACTGAGTTAAATATTGTGCTCTTACAATATGCCATTTTTCAAATGATGCCTACAATCATTGTCTCATCTAATTCTTTACAAAACCTTCTTTGTATTAATCTCTGATTCTCAGGGTTTCATGTAAAATTGGGTTTCCCAGATGGCACTAGTGGTAAAGCTAGTGGGTTGGGAAGATCCCCTGAAGAAGGAAATGGCAACCCACTCCAATTTTCTTGCCTGGAGAATCCCATGGACAGAGGAGCCTGATGGGCTACAGTCCATAGCGTCACAAAGAGTCACATATGACTGAAGTGACTTAGCATGCATACATACAATGTAAAATTAAATAAACTTATTCCTCATCCAGAGTACATAACCCTTTGTAAAGGAACACAGCAGAGACCTCTACTCCATACCATCACACAGGTTCCCAGGGTTCCACCATCTTTAGCTAAACCTCCAGAACATGCTTCCTCTTATATCATCACGATAGAGGGAAAATTGAAGGAGTGTTGTTCACTGGCTCTTAAATTTTCACTTATGCTTCCATACGTGAATATGGTATGACACCCATCTCTTCTACTCATAATCCATTATCCAGAGCTAACCATATGGTCTCACCCAATTAAAAGAGTTTGAGTCAGGAGTACATGGACTCTTGGTGATCAGTATACTTCTGCTATACCAATGAGGTAGATAACATTTAAAAAAACTTTAAAGAAGGATGCAGGAGATGAGAAAGACTAAGAAACTTGTCCAAATCTGCACAGCTGGTAAATGGCAGAGCCAAAATTGTAATCTAAGTCCTTAGATCTACCAGGCTTCCCCGATAGCTCAGTTGGTAAAGAAGCTGCCTGCAATGCAGGAGACCCTCTTTTGTTTCCTGGGTTGGGAAGATCCACTCGAGAAGGAATAAGCTACCCACTCCAGTATTCTTGGGCTTCCCTTGTGGCTCAGCTGGTAAAGAATCCACCTGCAATGAAGGAGATCTGTGTTCGACCCCTGGGTTGGGAAGATCCCCTGGAGAAGTAAAAGGCTACCCACTCCAGTATTCTGGGCTGGAGAACTCCATGGACTGTGTAGTCCATGGGATTTCAAAGAGTTGGACGTGACTGAGCGACTTTCACTTTCACCCAGATCCACAGATCATAGAATCTTATTGCCCTATACCTCTTTTTCCCATATATTCTTCATTTCCCCTCATTCCCCAATTGATTCCCTCTGTTCCTATTATCAAGTTGGTTTTTAACAAGAAAGATATTGAATATGGGGGCTTCCCCTGTGGCTCAGCAGTAAAGAACCCACCTGGCATTGACAGAAGAAGAAAATGCAACCTGATCTTATCCTCACCTGGGAAACCCCATGGGCAGAGGAGTCTGGCTGGCTGCAGTCCACTGGGTCACAAAAGTCGGTCACAGCCTAGAGACTGAACGTGCATGCATATTGAATGTGACAGGTTCTTAACTGAGAGGAGAGGACTTCCCCACACTATTTCTACTTCTCTGTTATCTTTTTGGTTGTACATCTAGTTGTTTGGTAATTTACAAAGTGTCTGTATGTATTCAGGGGCTCATTTATTCAGCAAATAAGTAAATACTTACTCTACTAAATACCTAGAGTCTAATAAGAAATTGAAGAGCATAGTATAAAAATCTTCTTTGTAGATTATCTTAGAAATTTTCTTGGAAAAAAATTTCAAAATAATCAAAGATGCTTCATTACAAAATTCTATTAGAGGAAATATCTTTAATATTAATAGTTACTCTCACAGACAAAGAAATATGATTTACTGATATTTCATTTCACTGTTTTCTTTATTTTCTGGATCCTTGTAACATATTTGAGAGACTTGAGTTTTTTTTTTAATTTTACCAAGTAAGTGGGACTAGATAATCCAAACAAGGTGTGTCTTATGTTTTTGCTGTTGTCATTGTTAATTTGTGTCTAAAACAAACAAGAAACCCACTTATTTTAATTTGGAATTCTTCTACATACACATAGTCAGAATATTTTTTAAATGGTTTTGGAGATAATGTTTGGAAAGAAGGAATCTGAGTTAGCATATATTTCAGGTAAATTTTTTTTTTATTTTTATTGAACAGCCATAAGATAGATAGATGGATGGATGGAAGGTAGATGGAGAGATAGAAACACAGTTTCACATTATAGGCAGAAACAAGCATAGAGCTTAAATATTCATGTCCTAATATAACAAAATATATGTGAATTGTCAAGTTAATTATTTTATATTGCTATGTCTTATTTTCAATGTTTAATAATGTACAAAATTAACTTGAAAAATAAGAGGCCTGGTAGAAAGCAAAGGACAAATAGTTAAGTATTGGTTTTCAGTCTTTTACCCATGTGCTGTGCTAAATCACTTCACTCCATCCGACTTTGTGCGATCCTATGGACTGTGGCCCCCCAGACTCCTCTGTCCATGGGATTCTCCAGGCAAGAATATTGGAGTGGGTTGCCATTTCCTTCTCCAGGGGATCTTCCTGATCCAGGGACCAAACCCATTTTCCCACATCTCCTACATTGGCAGGCAGCTTCTTCACCACTAGTGCCACATTTGTCCCACAAAGTTCAGATTGTATATCAAAGAAATGGTGAATTGATCCTGCTGAAAATTTCCTCCATCATATTGTTCAAAATTAAACATGCCTTTTGTTCCATACTATTATTCTTGTCCAGAACTTGAGGTAGACAGCTGTCAGACTTGCTGCTTCTTCCATTTGTAATAAATAAAGACGTCCTTATTCATGAGAATCTGTTCTAATTTAGAAGCCCCACCTTTGCAAACACCTTCACCGTGCAAGCCTCAGGGCAAAGTAATGAAATTTAACAGCCTCTATGAGTTCTAAGTGCAGATGTACAGTACATACAATGATGATGTTCAAATTCAAGCATTTACAGAAATCAGTACTTTGGAAATTCAAAAGTAATTTCATATTTATGATGCTCTATTCTGAAACTATAGGTGTATTTTAATTCTCATTAGGTTGATACTTTTCCCCTATTTTGGAATTTTAATAAGTAATTATTTATTCATTGTTATCTTTCTCTAAGCCCATGGAATAATGCTGTGTTAAATATATATTTTCCAAAGTTATCTTCCTAAACTCAAGCTGATTTGCTTCTTTGCTTTAATAAGCAACAAAAGGGTACTGAACCCACTACCCAGTGGGAATGTGGACCTAGTGGAGAGTTGATGCTTGTAAATAAGTCACCAATTTTGCAGATACAAAAATCTTAAGTATTTTTAAGAAGTTTTCAGTATTTACCATCAGTATAGGATATGAACAAAGGAAAGGAATATTCTGTGGCACTAAAACATAAACAGATCTGAACCCACTAAATAAATAAATACAAACTGAAGCTACAATAATAGTCCATTTTTTCACTTGTCATTTGGCCAAGGTAAAAAATTGTAAAACATATTTTGACGTATTTTTCAAATAAGTTCTCTCATATATTGCTTGTGAAAATATAAACTGGTTAACCCTCTTTGGATGGTAATTCCAGCCATTTGTTAAATTGTAAATTGCTAATCCACATAGATTTGACCAGAAATTAAACTGTTAGCAATTATTCTGTAGACTGTTCAAAGATGTCTGAACAAGTACATTAATTTCAATACTATGTAATAGGAAAGAAATAAAAAAAGGAAACAACATCACGTATCTATCCCTGGGGACTTATTAAATCAATTATAGAATACTATGCAACTGTTAAAAGTCTTATGTACTAAAACAGAATGAACAACAAGATGTAATGCTGAGTGGTTAAAGAAAAGAACAGAGCAGTGAAAGCCTGCCGTATGTTAAATATTCCAACGCAAATCTGTAAAGATCCACAAGATATTTCAGAAACCAGAAAAAATAGAAGTACTTGCCCTGGGGAAAGTAGTTGGTTTAGGGGAAAGGGAAAGAAGGAATTCTTCAGTATATTTGAGCATTTATAATTGTATGCATCACCTATTCAAAGATGATTGAAAAATAATAATTTGGGAAACTTTTGAACTGCATCATAAGAATTATAGATGCAATTATTCAGGTATTACTGTATATAAGAAATAAATATTAATATTATGAGACAAATTTATATTTAATACAAATAGATTTTTATTATTTCAAGGAACTCTATGATATTAATGAGTCTAAATAATTGCAAAATGTGGTTCTTGCTATCTTTCATCCCCATCCCTATCTTTTATAAGGATGCTAATACTTGATTTTAGATAATGATGCTTCTCCTGAAATCAGTCTTGTGTCTTTAATTATTCAAGTATCCAGCCTTTCTTGCTGAAATCATTCTAATGATTCCCCTTGATTAACAGTATTAGTAAAAATTACATTTAAATTCAAAATAACTTAAACAGAGTCCTTAATAGTTCCACCAGCATTTAGCTGGATTTATATTTCACCTCTTGAGATTAAAAAAATAAAAACAAAAAGACTGAATGTACCGATACCATTGTTTTTGTTTAACTGATTCTGTGTTTTTATCTCTAATACAATACCATAGAAGGTAAATTAAAATAGTTTCCTCTCTCTTTTCTGACTTGTAAATCCCACCTCTCTTATTACCTCCTCATTTACACTTTTAAAATTTTTATGATGTTCATATTTTTTACTACCTGTTAGGTTAATCAGTGGGCAAGATTTTATGTACATTTTCTAGTGCATTGCCCTTGAGAAATGAAGATTATTATTTGTCCTGAATAAATAAATACCATGTAAGTTTATAATGGTAGACTTTAAACAATGTGAGTTGCCACCTAGCATAAACTCTTGTCTGCTAGATTATGTCATCTATTTTCAAAATAGACTTTATACATATCTGTGAAAAATAATATAATGTATTATTGAAAATAACGTGGCATTTGGCAAACTAAAAAACCCATTATAGTGTCTATTAAATTATTTAACAAATAATTTCAAAACTATGATTCTTCCATCTAGCATTGATTTTGATGGGAGGCAAGGACACAAGGTAGTCAGAAAACTAAGAATTAGAAACAGGGACAATGCATACAATTCTTCCATTAGTGAGTCTTGAAATTTTGACTTAGGTTAGATAAGCTGAATTACTCTGGCCCAAGCTGCCTCTTCCCACTCCCCAATACTGGAGAGCAGTATTGCTTGCTCTCCAGAGCCTATTTGCTGCTGCTGTCTGTATGATTTGCAGTGATGGCAGTTAAAGACCCTGTGTGCCAATTCTCCATTCTATACCATATCCAGTAGGGAAACAAGGCTCAATAAGGAAAAAAAAAATGTCCAGCTTAAATATGAATCTTCACTGAAATTTCTATTTTTGACTGTTCTAAAAATCTTTACCATAAATTTTCTGGGATAGGCAAACTTTAAAATCATCTTATTAGAGTTTCTTTTAGCAAGAAAATAAATTATTTTCTGTGACCTTTGGAAAGTAATATGGATGCTTTCTTTTTTTCTCATGTTAGTGATACAAAGCAGCAATCCTGAAATGCAAGACCCACTCTTTAGTCACCTCCTATATCAAGGTGATTGTATTTTCACTGTACCCTCAAAAGAGCTCCTGGTAATGGACATTGTCCCCATAGTACAATGCCTCCCGTAATTTCATTAACTTGTCGATTCTGAGCCTGAGCTACAGGGAGTTTAAGGAAGGATTGACGAGTACAATGAACTCAGATACTGGCAGTAATGTTGTGAAACCGGTAGTGATATTCAAAACACATAGATTCTCTACCCCATGTTCTATTTGAACACAGCAAGGGTAGTATCTGAAGTAAACTCATTTCAGTCATATAGAAACATTGTCTTCACCAAACACTTCCAAAGGCTGACACATCAAAACTGAAATTTGAAGAAGTCAATGTTTTCTTTTGTCTATTCAGATATGAGGAAAATCCAACCACTTCCACCACATTTTTTACCCAGAATCTTACTACAAGCAGCTCTCTAATGACCCTAGAAGTCATCATGCTTTGACCATGTAGATGCTTGAGACCGACAACAGTTGCTGACATGATAAAAGTATGGTCTCTTTTCAAACACTTTAGCCCTACAGTAAAACTGAAAAACATGTTATTTCTCAAACACAATATTACTGACCACATTGTCATAATGTTTATTTCTTAAATCCAGCAAGTATAATTTTTGATATAGTTGTCTCCTTGAATGGGGTCTTTTTGCAGAAAAGAATGTAATTCATTGCCTTTCTAGATGAAAGTGATCAGTGGTAATTCAAGAATTTCTAGGTGGAAAATGTTATGGAAGAGAGGCTAGAGGCTACAGATTGAAATTTTCTTATATAACACATAAATGATATTTATTTTGATTACATTCAAATTCATGGGTAGAGGTAACAGAAAATGTGGGGAGTTTCCTAAACCTCTGATCACTCCTCTAAGTTGTTTCTGGCTCTAACCTTGTATCAAAGTGCTAACATGCTTTGAAAAAAAAAAAATCACAATCCAACTAGAACTACAGAAACTGCAATTCCTGGCTGCTGATCTTGACCACCAAACATACCGAGTGCTAGCAGCAAATCTTTTAACCCTTTTCTTCCAAGAAAAATTGGAAACCAGGAAGGTTTTTGCAAGCCCATTGTCAGGTTTCATGCAAAGTTTAATGACAAATTTCCCTGTGTGGGTTGAAATTTAGATGTATCACTAATTTAATGAAAGACCTCGAAATAGCACATTTCCTCAAAGTTATTTTGGCTAGTATAACAATTTTGCAGAGAGAGAGAAGAGGGGGGAGAGATGATAGGTGTTATAGATAGGATAGTTAATGTTATGCTCAGAATGGGGCTTCCCCGTTGGCTCGGTGGTAGAGAGCCCACCTGCCAATGCAAGAGATGCCGGTTCAATCCCTTGGTCAGAATAGATCCCCTGGAGTAGGAAGTGGCAATCCACCCCAGTATTCTTGCCTGAAAATGTTTATGGACAGAGGAACCTGGCAGGCAACAGTCCATGGGATCACAAAGAGTTGGACATGACTGAGCAACTGAGCATGCAAACACACATGCTTAGAATACTAATTCAGTATTTTACATAGAATGCCTTAGTAGCTCAAAATTGCCAATTTAATTCAAGTTGTAAATGTAAAAAAGAAGGCAATTTCCTGACAAATCTTTCAGATAATCTTGAAGACCCACAAGAAATTTCTGCTTCTCATTACTCATTTGAGATAGGTTTAAGGTTATTTTTACTCTTAGGTCTCATTCCTTAGGAAACAGACCTTGATCGGAAAGAAGAATCATTTCTTCATAATAATGCCTGTGAGGGAGAGAGGAACACAGGATTACTCAGAGGAGAAATTGTGATGCGTCTGCAACAGCCTCAGCCAATTCCCCAGAGAGCTCCAAGGGAAGAGCCCTTCAGAATCCCACATTGAAGCAACAAGTTACCAAAGTCCAACCTCTCCATGGACAAGTTCCCAGATGTCATGCCTCCAGGGGAAAGGAAGGAGGAGGCATTTTACTTTGTCTAAAGCAATTCCCTCACAGCTCAGTCAGCAAAGAATATGCCTGCAATGCAGGAGACCCGGGTTCAATTCCTGGGTCAGGAAGATGCCCTGGAGAAGGAAATGGCAATCCACTCCAGTATTCATGCCTGGAAAATCCCATGGACAGAGGAGCCTGGCGGGCTACAGTCCATGGGGTCTCAAGAGTCAGACACGACTGAGCAACTAAACCACCACCACAAGGCAATTCCTGGAAAAGAACTAAGGTCTTAGTCCGTATCAGGCAATACTCCCAGCAGCACCAAATGACTTTCTTAGTAAAAGGGCATCCACATTTTTTTTCTGTTTAAATCTGAGGTCATTCAACTTATGATAACAAAAACCCATCAAATGCTAGTTTCTCATATCAGCGATGCAGTCATGCTATATACGGTTAGTATATTGAGAGTATTGTTGACTCTGAATATAACACATTTTGAATATTTGCTAAGGTTTGGTGGGCTTGCTGTTGACAGAATGGACTGTTTACCATCATTGATTTCTTATTAGTGATCTTTAAAATGTAGATTTTTGACACAAAACACAAGGTTGCAAATAGAATTTATGTCAGTGTGACTGTCACAGATGAAAAAAAAAGGACTTTGCTTTTGGAGTTCTACTTTTCAATCAATATTTGTTTCAGGCTCTGATAAAAGTGGTTTCATGGATAGCTCTAGTGCTGACACAAACTGTCTACTTGCAACGCTGTGTTGTGCCAACTCTACATCATCTCTCCGCGGGATTCTTACAAGAGCCTGCCAGCAGGCTCCTCAGTGTCCCACCTTCATCTCCTGAAATCCATTCTCTGCATAAAAACTGGCTAAAATGCAAGTCAGACTATCTTACTCCCCTGCTTACACCTCTTCCACGGCCCCTCATCACACTCTAAATATCTTCTAGGACCTTGCTGTGGTCTGAAAGTTGCGTCATGATTTGGCTCCTACCTGCTTCTTTCAAATCCCCTCTTAACATCGAACACTGAGCTAAGATGTAGTAACACTGACCTCAGTTCTGTTCCTGCAAGATAGCAAACTCTTCTGACTCAAGGTTTCTGAATTCTACGTTATCTGTACCTGGAATAAGCTTCTCTCTGAGTCTTGGCAGTTGATGGGCTTTCATTCTTTAGGCTATTCAAAGATACATACATATCACCTTCCCCTCCTCCTGGGCATCTGCTGTCTTTCCATGTACTGACGCTTGCCTGCACCTTCCCCAACCTGACCAATATCTTCCTGTGGCATTGTCATCAGAGCTATCCATAGTTGTCTTGTTTGATAACATGTTTATGTTTATGTTAACATAATTTAATTTTATGTTTATTTTCCATCACTCTCATTAGAATGCAAACTGAATGTTTATTCCTTCCTCATGTTTTAATATATATTATCTCTTCCCAATATTTCATTGGCATAGCACATAGAAAAAGTCCGTGAAATGAAACTTGGCTTCCTAGTGGGTGCAGTAGTAAACAGTCTGCCTGCCAATCAATGTAGGAGACCCAAGAGATGCAGGCTTGATCCCTGGGTCAGGAAGATCTTCTAGAAAAGGAAATGGAAATCCATTTCAGTATTCTTGCTGGGAAGATTCCATAGACAGACAGTCCATGTGGTAGCAGAGTTTGTCACAACTGAGAATACACGCACATACACACATGTGAAATTAAACCTGATAGTTAGCCCAGGACTAGACTAGACCTGAAAATCACATTAGGTCATATTAGGATTCTGGAGCAATGGAAACCATTGGCAGGATTTAAGGAATATAGAGGTAGAAAGAAGACATAAATATTTCTCTCCATTTAATGCAATTACTCTCCTCACAAAATATGCATTTTATTGTATTAATAAAATTGTCTTCTTATTGCTGATCAATACTAACATTACCTAGATTTTTGAAACATTTGTATTGGGCCATTTTTCATAAAAACTTTTCCATGTGAGAAAAATTAATATAAAAATTTTATCTTGATTATAAGAAAAATCACTGTTTTACCATAATATCTAAAATGGGATCTCCCTAGTCTAAAATGGCATCTCCCTAGGTCTTTCCAAACTTGGATCACCTTTAATTTTCTTCCAGGTGCTCTCCTTGCACATATCTATGCACTTATTTACCTCTTAGTTGCATGACTATATCAGAACAAGGTTGTCTTTTATTCTCCTCTATCTCAGTTTCCAGAATAAGACTTGACAAATAGGAAGTTCTCCACAAATATGTGCCAAAGTAATGAATGAACGAATCTCTTAATTTAGGAAATTCACATATATGGAAGCTGCTACTTTCCAATGAAGCTGAATAAATGAGATCTCTTAGTCACTACAGTCCTTTCATCCTGAAAAGGTCATAGAATTAATATTTTCTTTAATTCTCTGTATTTATGTATGCAAAATGACTGCCTAATCCAAGAGGTACACCATTTACTAGCAAAACCTTTCTACAATCTGTTCTATGACCATGTAAATAATGAATATCTGTTAATTGATAACAGTTGAATTGATATTTATTATTTGCTATATTTCTTCCTGATAGTTATCTAGTTATCACACTTAAGTGAGTTTTACTTTTTAATGGAATCTTGTATACTCTTTTAAAGAAAGAAAAAAACATATATATCTGTGTGTGTGTGTGTGTATATATATATATACATATACATGTATATATATATATAAGAGATATATGTCTCTTTCTTTCATTATTTCTAGTGCCTAGAATAATACCTAGTAGACATGGCATTAACTCAACAAGTATTTGTTGAACTAATAAATTAACATAATATACACTTAGGCCAATTTGAAAGAAAACTCTTTTCTAGGGGAGATATCCATGTATGGTACCAATTTTTTAATTAGATTTTTTTTTACCATAAATTTTTACTCATATTCTTTTACCATGGGGCTTCCCAGCTGGCACTAGTGGTAAAGAACTCACTTGCCAATGCAGGAGACATGGGTTGGACCCCTAGTTCAGGGCAGATCTCCTGGAGGAGGGTAGCAAATCCACTCCAGTGTTCCTGCCTGAAGAATCCCACGGAGAGAGGAGCCTGGTACGTTAGAGTCCACAGGGTCACACAGAGTTGGAGCAACGGAAGTAACTTAGCACACTTTCACCAAAGACATCAAAGAAGTTCAGTTCAGTCACTCAGTCGTGTCCGACTCTTTGTGACCTCATGGACTGCAGCACGCCAGGCTTCCCTGTCCATCACCAACTTCCCAGAACTTACTCAACTCAAACTCAAACTCATGTCCATCGAGTTGGTGATGCCATCCAACCATCTCATCCTCTGTTGCCCCCTTCTCTTCCCGCCTTTAATCTTTCCCAGCATCAGGGTCATCAGGGTAAATGAGTCAGTTCTTCGTGTCAGGTGGCCAAAGTATTGGAGTTTCAGTTTTAGCATCAGTGCTTCCAATGAATAAACAGGACTGATTTCCTTTAGAATTGACTGGTTGGATCTCCTTGCAGTCCAAGGGACTCTCAAGAGTCTTCTCCAACACCACAATTCAAAAGCATCAATTCTTCAGCACTCAGCTTTCTTTATAATTACACTCTCACATCCATACATGACTACTGAAAAACCATAGCTTTGACTATATGGACCTTTATCAGCAAGGTAATGCCCCTGCTTTTCAATATGCTGTCTAGGTCAGTCATAACTTTTCTTCCAAGGAGCAAGAGTCTTTTAATTTCAGGGCTGCAGTCACCATCTGCAGTGACTTTGGAGTCCCCAAAATATAAAGTTTCTCATTGTTTCCATTATTTCCCCATTTATTTTCCATGAAGTGATGAGACAGTTTCTGTAATCTTAGTTTTCTGAATGTTAACTTTTAAGACAACTTTTTCACTCTCCTCTTTCACTTTCATCAAGAGGCTCTTTAGTTCTTCTTTGCTTTCTGCCATAAGACTGGTGTCATCTGCATATCTGAGGTTATTGATATTTCTCCCAGCAATCTTAATTCCAGCCTGTGCTTCATCCAGTTGAGCATTTCTCATGATGTACTCTGCATATAAGTTAAATAAGCAGGGTGACAATATGCAGGCTTGACACACTCCTTTCCCAATTTGGAACCAGTCTTTTGTTCCATGTCCAGTTATAACTGCTGCTTCTTGACCTGCATACAGATTTCTCAGGAGGCAGGTCAAGTGGTCTGGTATGCCCATCTCTTTAAGAAGTTTCCAGTTTCTGTGATCCACACATTCAAAGGCTTTGACATAGTCAATAAAGCAGAAATAGATGTTCTTCTATGACCAGTGTGTTCTCTTGACAAAACTGTGTTAGCCTTTGCCCTGCTCCATTCCGTACTCCAAGGTCAAATTTGCCTGTTACTCCAGGTGTTTCTTGACTTCCTACTTTTGCATTCTAGTCCCCTATAATGAAAAGGATATCTTTTTGGGGTTCTAGAAGGTCTTGTAGGTCTTCATAGAGCCATTCATCTTCAGCTTCTTTAGCATTACTGGTTGGGGCATAGGTTTGGATTACTGTGATATTGAATGGTTTACCTTGGAAATGAACGTTCAGTCTTTTTTGAGATTGCATCTAAGTACTGCATTTTGGACTCTTGCTGACTATGAGTAGTGTCTGTATTTCTGGTTCCAGCCCTTCTTTATGTTACTGTGGAAATCTCTTATCTGAGATTCTAATTCCTAAACTATCAGAATAATGTAAGCATTTTTTGACAATTCAGAAATTAGAATCTCAAATAACATCTAATCTAAAATTATATTTTTCAAATCTAAAATTATTTATTTTCTTCAACTCTCACTACTACAGTCCATTTCAATATACATCTATTTTTAGAGACAATCTGTAGACCCATATACATTTTCATCTCTTTCCAACTATTTTCAATAAGAAAGCCTCCCAATTAGTCAAAGCTGCTTTCTTTAATTTCCCTTTTTTACTCACCTGTAGTCAGGACTATATGGCATCTCTCTAATTACATAATTAAAGGATAATAACTGTACTAAAGTTATTAATTCCAAATATTAATAACCATTTGCAAGGAATAGATGACTTACTTTTGAGGAGACATACATTTGGAGGCTGCTGAATAAAGTAAGGATCTGGTAAAACTACTGAAGCCAGATTCTGATCTGTACTGAAGAGGTCACCTCACACTGCTTTGAAGGCCCGTGATACATGTGTATCGTGTTAGGTAGTATAGTGTCTATCTAGTTTCAGAAAGGCATTTTGAGTCAATTAATGCTCTCTATTTGCCAGTTAGATTGGTCACATTACTTAGCAACATTTTATTTGATTTAGCATTACCAACGTTTTGCAAGTGAGATGAAATGTGTTATACATCATAGTATTTAAGCTATTAAAGCCTCCATTAAAGAAGAGTTGTCAATAGAAAATTATATCCCTTATCATTTATCTAAGAAAACTCTAATGAAAGAATCAGTGTATCAAATAAGAATGGTTTTCTTCTACATCTCAAATAAAAACTAATTAAGGTTTTAATCTTTTTTTTTATCTCTGTGATGTGATCTACGAGGTTGCGATAAGGGGCATGTTAATGACATTCTTTACTATAGAGGGTATGGTAAGATCGAATGGTCATGTGATTTCTCCTCTGAGGCTTTCTGGAATGCGTCAAACTCTTTTAGAGAAAAAATAAAACAAAAAACAAAAAAACCTTTCTCTCTAAAATGTGATTATTAGAATCTTTAGGTGGACTGTTTCTAGTTGTTTACCTACAGAATTGTGTTTCACACTTTCTAGCACCTGTGATAATAAGGAAATACAATCATCTCCAGCTCCTGGGAACATATTACTCTTAAGACAGTTGTGCAGTTGTGGCAATGATTCTGTCTACCAGATGTAGAGCAGGCATGAGATGCATGTCTCACCTCTTCATTTATTCATACGTCTATTCAACAATCATTGTCAAATGCCTCCTATGTGTCAGGCACTTTTCAAGGTCTGGAGGATACAAGAGAAAATACAAGTCACCACTTTTCACAGAGCTTGTATTTTAGAGAAAAGAGACAAATAAAACGAACATAAATCAATCAATAAATAATATCTCTGGGAATGAAAAGTGCTATGAAGAAAAATAAAGCCAGGTAAAGTAATAAAGAGAAATGTAGGAAAGGTGTTGCCTTCAATAAATGTGATCAACAGATATCCATTATGTTATGTGACATAGAATGTGTGACTGAAAAAACTAAAATATAATTAGATATCCTTCTCATGACTGTAAATGTTTTGTAATGCTGAGATAAGGACATATGAAAAGAATGTACAATTCTGTTCTGAACAATGATATTTACATTTAGATAATAAAGATATTTGCATGTCTCAAGAGACAAGCAAAAAGAAAATTAACTCAATAAAAACTTTTAGACTGGGATGATGGACTCATATCACTTTAAAATTAATGATGATATTATACAAAATTAAGGGAAGCCACTATTTGGTCATGTTTTCCTCTCTATCATGAAATCCTTGCCATGGATTATGAACAGATTTCATTAAAATTTAGTTACTTTAGGCTTCTAAGCTAAGAGAATGACCTTAAAAATTACTTGGAAAGGTTCTGAAGAATATGTGACATATATTTTCTTACGTAGTCAATTTTGAACTGCAATGAAGTCTAAGAATATTTGTAACAATAAAATAAATTCATTTGCTTAATATTTTATATTAAGAAATATGTAAATATTTGATTATATATTTAAATGTTTGGTTATATAAGTAATATTAAAAAGAATTTGGCCTAACAGAGTGACTAGTCAATCCTCTGACTTTAGTATTTAAGTTATAAGATTTATTTTACTTTGGAAGTACTTGTTACTTAAGGTAAATAGACATAATGCTTGAGCAAATTAAATATATAAAATTTGTAAATACAGTTTAAATATCTGAAGGAACTTAACAAAGGTACTTAAGCAAACATATATCAATGTTTTTTAAAGATTTTTGTTTTTGTTTTTAAAGATTCTGTTTTTGTTTCTTGTTGGTTGGTGAAGGGATAGGGTGCCCTGGTTCTGGGCTTGTCTAGTGGCGATGGGGGGTAGTTGGTACTGCCCTTGGGGTGGGGGCAAGGAGCCTTGGCTGGGGACAAAGGAACCTCAAGAATCTCACCTGGCTCTTTGCCTTCTTCCTGGCGAGCCCTGCTCAGCTGCAGGTGCCTCTGGGGGTCTTGGTACACTTCCCATCCCCCCTTCCCCAAGTCCTGAGTGATGGGGCGGGGTTGGCAGCTCTAGTCTATAGGCTCTGGGGTCTCAGGGGATGTTAAGAACTGTTAGGTGCCCATGTCCTGGCCAGATCCAGCTAGTGTGGTGAGGCGCTGGCTCCAGTCCTGGTGTAGGTTTCTAAGCTCTAAAGGTACAGTCTCCCCCCCACCCACCCCCAAAGCCCAACATGGGGTCAGGCTGCCTCCAGAGCTGGGCAGGGGAGAGATATAAAGCAGGCTGGGAGAGGGAAATAGAGGCTAAAATGAAATAAATAAAAAGTTTATCAAGTAAAAAAAAAAAGATAATTATTAAAATGACTAGTCTTAAAAGCAGAATAATGAAATAGGGAAGTTGGAAATGTTAAAAAGTGATTTTAAGAAAGCAATAACTTTAATAAATTGAATTTTTTTTTTAAATTTCTGAATAATCTTTATATGAAAAAGTGCCCATGTAGGCAAGACAAAACATATTTTTCATTAGAGTGATTTTTAAACAGAAATGACTGCACTGGGGAGACTAGCCACAATGGAAAGTTATCTCTAGCAGAAGGAATATTAGGTGAAAGGCCCTGAGGCAGGAATATCCTTCCTTGATATTTGTGGCCAAGTGTGATTTCTGCAATTTTTATCCTGTTCCCAGACTAGAGGGTGAAACCCTAAAGTTAGGTCAGAGTCCAGTATCAATGTGAGGTAGAAGTGGAGTTTTTGCATACTCTCCTCATCTTCCTAACTTCTTGTTGTATAAAATAACAAATGCCCTTATTTTTTAAGCCAATGTGAATTTGCAGTTACATAGTGTCTGCAGGTAAAAATATCTGAACAATTCAAGTTGCTATTTTCATTCCTTTGATTTTCAAATTGCCCAGCAATGAGAGGGCAGTCTTTATTAGGAGGATATGCTATAGAATTTTATTTTCAAGTCGGTTTTAACATACAGGCTAAGTTGTTTTGTAAAGTAAAATGTTAGAAGCTCAGTCTTATCAAACTCTTTTTGACCCCATGGACTGTACCCCACAGGCTCCTCTGTCCTTGGAATTTTCCAGGCAAGAATGCTGGAGTACATTGCCATTCTGCACCCCAAGGGATTCTCCCGACCCAGGGATGGAACCCAGATCATCTGCTTTGCAGGCAGATTCTTTACCATCTGAACTACCAGATAAACTTTGATGTTTTATCTGGAGTTAATCTTTGCATAATGACATATATATACAAATTTCCCCTTCTATTTTACATGCATTGTCTCTCTGAGTTTCATTCAGTCACAGCATGAAGTTGTTGTACTTTTATACAGAAGAAAACTGAGACTCGGAGAGGTGAGGGAGGCAGGTCTTGAATGGGAGGCAGGTATTCAAGGGCCAATCCCTCTGCTATTTTCATTATAACCAACTGTTAAAAATTGGTCAATGACATAAAACCATGGGCTAATTAAAATTCATTGACAGCTTTGTCTATTTAAAAGCATAATTTTGTGTTGACAGGACCAGGAGTTTGTGGGGAGCTGCAAAGACAATGTTTGCCATTTTAGTAGCTAAGTACTGAGATTCAGTTTCCCTAGTACCAAGCTGCTGTGGGGTGTAATGTACCTATAAAACTTTTAGCATAGTGCTACCTTACATAATAACACTTCTGAGTTGCTCTTTAAAAACTTCATGAGGAATCATAAAGGGAATGGCATTTTTTTTTTTTTTTAGAATACTCATCAACAAATCAGCCATGCTTTGAAATTACATGGTAAAGTTAAAATCTTAACTTTTTTTTTTACTAATATGCTTAAAACATTCTTCTGTCCTTAAATCTGCTGCTCTCCTTGTTTGCCCGACCTATGACTAACATCTATGAATATACAGTAATGCAAATATAGTACAAATACTGGTAATGGGACTTCCCAGGTAGCTCAGCAGAAAAGAATCTGCCTGCAAAGCAGGATATGTGGACTCAGCCCCTGGGTTGAGAAGATCCTCTGAAGGAGAGAATGGCAGCTCACTCCAGTATTCTTGCCTAGAGAATCCCATGGACAGAGGAAACGGGCAGCCTACAGTCTATAGGGTCACAAAGATTCAGACACAACTGAGGTGACTTAGCACACACGCACACACAGTAATACAATTAGAATAGAATGAAGGGTTTCATTATATTTTTGAACATGATATCAGAAATGAGGTTTGGCAGTTGGATGAGTTAAAAACAAAACAAAAAATAGGATGATAACACAAAACATTTCAAAACATGTTACTCACTCAGTTCTGTCCAACTCTTTGCAACCGCATGGACTGTAGCCCACCAGCTTCCTTTGTCCATGGAATTCTCCACACAAGAATACTGGAGTGGTTAGGCATTCCCTTCTCCAGGGGATCTTTCCAACTCAGGTATCCAAGGGTTCCAGGGATCAAACCTGGGTCTCCTGTGTTGCAGACAGATTCTTCTCCATCGGAGCCAGCAGGGAAGCCCACAGTAATTAATACAAACAAAATAAAATAAATGAAGGATTTCATGAAATCTTTGAACGTGATATCAGAGATGAGGTTTGGCAGTTGAATGAGTTAAAAACAAAACAAAAAAAGGATGATAACACAAAACCATTAAGGTATTAAGAAATTAAAGCAAGACCTTGAGAAAAATACTTAAACTCACAAATGCATTTAGAAAAATGAATCTACTTATAGCCAAACAGAGAAAGT